>NC_089497.1:14233817-14536759 GCF_036850765.1 Saccopteryx bilineata
AGAGAAAAGGAGAGAACGCAAGAATTAGAGAAGATAAGAGACCCTGAGCAGTTGATTTAGCAAACATGTCGTGCTGGCCGCTCCTGGAATTAACAATAGACCAATCGCACAGCACGTGAGGTTAGTTATCTGCTGAACTTTTCAGCCTCCAGAGAGTGTGGCTGTGCTGACACTCCGCTCTGTGTAATCTAAGTGAAAAGGAATGTCTTGTGATTTTTCACTTTAGAAACCAAGACTTCAATTAAAGCCAGCTAGCTACCCTGCAAATTAAAGGTGAAAAATCCAAGCTGTGCTACCTTGAAGCTTCAATACATACAATTAAAATATCCAATGAAGTAAAAGAATAAAAAGGATATGTAATGGATGGAATATGATGTTGCTATTAGATCGTTTTTGTCTAAAAACCAAACAATAATATACCAACAAGTTATAATGACTATACTCATGTCACTATACCTCATCCATTTAATAATATTTCCTTGAGAACCTATTATGTAGCAACCCAAGATTCAAAAATGAATAGGATACATTCCCTGCTCAGGAAGGGCTTATCTATTGACAGTGAGAAGCAGATGAAGATGAATAAATATAGGTGATAATTTCCATAGCAGTTAAATAGAATGCGGTCCCATGAGATCACAGAGAGAAGAAAGCAACCAGGCTTCTGGGAAATTAGAAAACCATCATCTTAGAAGTGAATATTTCAGGTGGATCCTGAAGAAAGAACAATTGTTGCTCAGGCCAAAAGTTCAGGGCTGCAGAGGACTGGAACTTCAGTGAAAGTACCAACTGAGCAAAACCATACAGGAGCGTCTGTTTGAAGAACCAGTAACGGTTTTGTTTGGATGACATTTCAGGGGACAACTATGTGATTCAAAAGGACTCTGACATATTAGAACAGGGGTCCCCAAACTACAGCCGGTGGGCCGCATGCGGCCCCCTGAGGCCATTTATCCAGCCCCCACAGCACTTCTGGAAGGAGTACCTCTTTCATTGGTGGTCAGTGAGAGGAGCATATTGACCATCTCATTAGCCAAAAGCAGTCCCATAGTTCCCATTGAAATACTGGTCAGTTTGTTGATTTAAATTTACTTGTTCTTTATTTTAAATATTGTACAATATTTGTTCCCGTTTTGTTTTTTTACTTTAAAATAAGATATGTGCAGTGTGCATAGGGATTTGTTCATAATAGTTATTTTTATAGTCTGGCCTTCCAATGGTCTGAGGGACACTAAACTGCCCCCCTGTGTAAAAAGATTGAGGACCCCTGTATTAGAAGGCCAGAATATAAAGGGTTTTCTGTGCAGAAAATATGCTTAAGCAGAAGAATCAATTGAAAAAAGTACTTTCTAGGAAAAAAATTCTGTGAATCACAGACGTGAAGTAGGAAAGTGTATATTTCATGAACCTGCACTGTTCACGACTAGAATATTCTATAAAACTAGTGCCGTGTCTGTCATGTCGTAAATACTGAACATTTGTTGAATTAATAAATGAATGTATGCACAGAGTAATATGAACACAGTGATATGCCTCTGAATTAATGTACTTGCAGAGGAAAGAGGTACAAACACCAAAGCTATTAATATTCATGAAGTCCAGGTATCTATAAAGGTTGCCATTACATTAGGCAAGAACTTGTGGTGTTTAAAAACAGAGGACACTTAGAGAAACATTATACTTACCCATATCAAATATAACAAAATGTACTTGGTTATGATTGCGGGTTGCTTTTCTTTGCTAAACAAATTAATTTCAAACATACTGCCTTGAATGCGTCTAGAAACTTAAAATTGGTTCAATTCTTTTGGGAGATGAGTCACAGCATCATTTTTAAATGAATGTGACATTTAAATTAAAATCTATTACTTTGGGTTTATTTTTTTAGTGCCTAAATAACTATGTTTTTTTTTACAGCTATTCATGTTAAAGCTCTATATTAATTTTCAAGCTGTGAGCAGATTGCAGATTAATACCTAAATGAGCTGCAAATTTCTATATTGCTTAAGAGCAAATAGCTCTGGAAATATAATTATCCAAAATTCACGTAGAGCTTAGTCAATCTCTGCAATTGCTTTCACTTGTATTGAGTTAGTTTATGAAGATACAGCAGCGGAGAGTTGACAGAAGGAGCAAGCATTAAATTTCACACTATTAGTAATGCTATACTAAGAGAGATTAATGAAATAATAAAAAGGATGTCGAAAGTACTTTTTAATATGTCAACATACACAAAGACATAACAAAAAGATTCACACAAAAGGCTGTGCGTGAAAGATGGGGGCAGGGTTCTGTGGCTGGGAATTGTGTTACCTGCATTCTGGAAGGCAATGGTTTTTGAAAGGCATTTAGATGTAAAGTACTCAGTGTTCCCTTGAATGTCCTCAGCAGAACCAGAAATGGAGGATTCAATTTTCAAAGATAATTGTGTCAGATAACTGTCTCATGTCTTTTCAGAAAGAATCTGATAAACACCTAATTACTAACCAAATGATTCTACAGCTACATTGCTGGGCTGATACGAAGCCTACCTAGAAAAGGACCTGGCCACTCAATGCAGCAGGAGAGAAACACAGTGAGAATGTAAATTAGTTTCATTTATTTCGCTAATAAAATCTTGCCAACTATCTTAAAGAAATAATTTATCACTTTAAAAAAAAGGAGAAATTTCAATGTAAAACCAATTATAGCCACAGAAATAACCTCTCACCACAACTCATCTAAAACAACCTACTGAAAATAAAAACAGGTTCAGCTGGATTTTCAGGCAATTTTTTTTTTTTTTGAGGGGGAGCAAGCTTTGTGCAACTATACTGATGATATTAGGATGGGAAAAGAAAAATCTTAATTTCTTGAATGTTTTAATTGGGTTCAACTCTTTTAATAAAGATATCAGCCATAAATGCATGACTATTCATTTTCAAATGTGTCATATGTTGTATGGACACTCGGCTGGACTCTCAACTTCTTCTGATTGTGATTGCCTCATATTCCTGGTGTTTATTTGCTATTTCCTGTTGTCCTGTGTATTGATTGAATGCCTAAAATTAAGGCCCAATATTATGTCTCCCCTTGACGTCTGGTCAGATCGGGGTAGCCCTAAGTGGCCTCAAGTTTCCCTGGCCACTCCTTTCCTATGGATAAGGTGCTTCACCCAACCTTCCCTATCAAAGGACCCAGGCTCAGTTCCTGCTCACCTCTGATTATTAACCTTCAGCATCCAGCCAGCCATGGAATTATTCAAACAAGGGAATTGCACACTCCTGGGAGAACCAGGACACTCCACTCTCTGGACACTACAAAGCCTGTCTCCCGTTTACTCTGGTCCTTCGCTCTGTTTCAGAGTGCAACCTCCCGGTGACCCTGCACTGCATGGGGTGTGCTTTTCCCTAAGACTGTGGTCGATGTGAGTCATGCATGGTGAGGATCTTGTTTGCCCAGGGTTGGTTGGCTGTCCTGTGTTCAACCACCTCCATGAAGCTATGGCGAGAATCCTTCCCTCACCGACAGGGTGCACATGACGTGATTAAAGCATCACAGGGTCTGGGGCATGGGGGACACGATGCGATATGTTGAGTGAGACACTTGAAACCATGTCAACACAATAAATTAAAAATGATAAATAAATATTTAAAAACACCATAGGGCCACTCAATTTGGTTTAAAGCAGAGACCTCCTCTTTATTTAAATAAATAAGCATTTGAATGGTATGGTTCCAGGGTGACTGCCACACCATGGACATCTGGAAGTGCAAATAAAGTAATTGAAGGCTCTGAGTAAAATGCTGTCTTAAGTCTATGCATTTACTGACATGTATTGAACACTTTCCTCAAGACCCTCAGATAATCCCTATTGGTTCAGTGCAGCAATTTTCAAACTTTTTTACCTCATAACACACATAAATTACCAAAATTATGTAGCACACCAAAATATATATATATTTTTGCTGATATGACAAGAAAAGATATAATTTTGATTGATTTACAAAGAAAAATAATAATACTAGTAACTCCCTATCTTTTTTACTCCAAAGTGTCTTTTTAAGAAATCAGGTGCCTATACTTGGATATAAGGATTTCTGGTAGGAAGAATTAATCAATCAGACACAATCTTATTATGTGACATGACCAATAAAATGCAATTCTATTATCTGACCTATATATTTATGGTTCAAGACAGGGCATTTTCATCAGATGGTTATTGTTGTGTTGGCTGTTTCATTGTTTTAATCTGATAATCTAAAGGAAAAGAGGTCAGTGACCCTGACTAAATTATCAGGTACTACATGTTCTATAAATTCTCGTGGAACACTGGTTGAAAAGCACTGGCCTAGTAGTTACTTGTGTCAGTAAAATGATAGAAAATAAAGTAAAAATAGGAACAAATTGACTCAAAACAAAAACAATACCTTTCTTTTTTTTTTCTTTTTTGACAGAGTCAGAGAAAGGCTCAAAGAGGACAGAGAGATAGACAGAAAGGGAGAGATATGAGAAGCATCAATTCTTTGTTGCCGCTCGTTAGTTGTTCATTGATTGCTTTATCATATGTGCCTTGACCAAGGAGCTACAACAGAGCAAGTGACCTCTTGCTCAAGCCAGAGAACTCTGAGCTCAAGCCAGTGACCATGGGGTCACGTCTATGATTCCACGCTCAAGCCAGTGACCAGGCGCTCAATCCAGGTAAGCCTACGCTCAAGCCAGTGAACTCAGGGTCTCGAACCTGGTCCTCCTCATCCCAGTCCAACACTCTATCCATTGCATCACTACCGGTCAGGCAACAATACATTTCACTTACAAAAAATAGTCAGAAACGGTATTGATCCAATGAACAGTTAAAGATCACTGTATTTCAGCAATTTATACTAAACAGGTTTTCTTATGTAGAAGTTGTTCTTTAAAAGATGTTTTCATCTAAAATATAAGATGATAACTCCTTAACAGAGGGAATTTTGTTTCCATTTCTTTCATATTTTTCACTTTCTCTATTTGCCACAATTAATTTTTTTTTTGTCCCAAGTTACCATTATTTTAAGCCAGTTTGAGACCAGAGTCAAAAAGCTTTGATCAGGGTAGAGGAAGAAAAAGATAATTAAAAATAAACTACAGGGAGTGGAAGAAAACTTACTTTTCTTTTGTTAAAATTAGCATAAGATAATTATTTAGCCTGACCTGTGGTGGCACAGTGAATAATAGTGTTGACCTGGAATGCTGAGGTCACTGGTTTGAAACCCAGGGCATGCCCAGTCAAGGTACATATGGGAATTGATGCTTGTTGCTCCTCCCCCTTCTCTCTCTCTCTCTCTTTTTCCTCTCTAAAAAACTGAATAAATATAAATCTTTAATGTGATTTAAAAAGAATTATTGTATACCTTTACATATATACACTATATTAAAGCCCTTAAAGATGATTCAGTTTTTAAAAATAGTGAAATACTAAAATATAAGGAAACCATAGGTAAAATAGTGAATTTTAGCAATTACAAGATCATAGAAATAATAGAGTTTTAGTTATTACTCTATTTTAGTCACTTTTAAGATCAGGAAATGATGTGAGCTTTCAGGAATAAAGAACATTTTTTTTGCAAAGTAAATATACATTTAAATAGAATTTTCAAAGTTAAATATCGAATTTATAATTCTTTTGTGTGTGTGTGTATGTGTGTGAGACAGACACACAGAGAGAGACAGAGAGAGGGATAGACAGGGACAGACAGACAGAAAGGGAGAGAGATGAGAAGCATCAACTTTTCATTGCGGCACCTTAGTTGTTCATTGATTGCTTTCTCATATGTGCCTTGACCAGGGGGCTACAGCAGACTGAATGACCCCTTGCTCGAGCCAGCGACTTTGGACTCAAGCTGGTGAGCCTTGCTCAAACCAGATGAGCCTGTGCTCAAGGTGGCAACCTCGAAGTTCGAATTTGAGTCTTCCATGTCCCAGTCTTATGCTATATCCACAGCACCCCCACCTGGTCAGACTGATTCTATCTTAATAAATGGATAAAAGATTAAAATTTATGCTGTGAGTGATCCCCCATTCCCTCATATTAAATAACAGTACTAAATTTCTATATACTCTGTCTTTACAAAGTAAAAATAACATGTGAAATGTCATTACTTGGTCAACTTATTTTATGGTCCGTTTTCTAGAAAATTCCCATCACACTACAAATAGCTAATTTTGTATTTTTTGTTCAAGGCAATCTTATCATCTTTGTTTTTTGTATCTTGTTCTCTCAAGTCAATTATTCAATTATTTTCACCAGAGTTCAAATGTGTTCTACTATCTCACAACTTCAAACACGATACAAAAGAAAAAAATTATAGCCAGAAGTATGTGTTACTTGACTCTTTCCTTACCAAATAAAGTTATAGGTCTAAGTTCCTTTAGAAAAGTTGTTGATTTTACTCTGTATTGTCTTACTCTCCCTTTGCTTTTCTTACCACTCCAGTCTGACTTCTACTGTACTGAAAAATTTCTCACTAAGGTAAGCCATGGCTTCCTTTACACTAAAGAAGGGCTGTTGGAAATATCCAACAATTTACTGCCTGTTCTTTGGAAAACACATCTTGGCACCTATTTTGTTACACAGTCTTAGTTTTTCTCCAATTCTCCTGCTTGTACTTGCAGGGACAATGTTTTGAATCCTCCTTCTTCTTTTTCTCTCCTCATTCTTACATACTGTCTCTAAACAGACAGCTCTGGACCCTTTTCTCTTTCTAGGTCCTTTTTCTAGAAACATCCATCCATAAATACTTTCTATGTGATGGTATTTCTCTAGCCCAAGCACCCTATCAAAACTTCCCAGCCCCATCTCCCCAAATGTTATCTGACATATTCACTTGCTTGTCCTAGTAACTCTATCTCTGAATTATTTATCAAATTTTTCAGTTTTCTTCATCTTCAATATATCAACTATTAGCAAAATTCACCATTATCTTTTGTCTGGAAATGACAGTTGCTTCCTAACTGATTTCTCTATTTCTATCTTAGCTTCCATCTATTCTCCGAAAAGCATTGACTTTTTAAAGTGGCTTTGAGTAAAAGATATTCAATTTAATATGTCCAAAGTACAGTGATCTTAAGAATACACACCACTAAACTTTGACATGTGTATGTATCCATTGAGTCATAACCTCCATCTAGATACAAAATAATTCCTATTACATTCAACAGTTTCCTTCATATTCCTTCCCAGTCAGTTCTCACCTTCCCCATGAGGGGAGAGCATTATTTAGACTTCTCTTACAATTGGTTTGGCCTTTTCTTGAATTTCATATAAACTACATTATATGTACTAACATATGATTTACGTTTTACGCAATGTCTGTGGGATTCATTCAGGACATTGTCAGTAGTGGTAGTTTGGTACATTTTTATTACTACATACTATCCCACTAGATGAATATACCAAAGTGCATTCTATATCTTTACCCAGGAATGAGCATGTGAGTATTTTTCAAGTTATTGATCATATGAATAAAGACCATATGGATTTCCCTATGCATGACTTTTAGATAAGATCCTTGACATCCCTATTTACATCAAAATATATCTATCCTGTACATTTAAGAAATCTTCACCAAAGCTTGATGTCAATATGCCCATTCCTCTCCAAAACCTTACTACTGTAGCCTTTGAAAGTTCACCACATCAGGTCCAAACTTGGAAGCCCAGTGAGAGTTCCCCATTCTCGAACTCTACAGGATGTATCCATATGTATGTGCCATTCCTCTCTCATATGGACTCCTCACCCATCAAAATAGATGTTTAATTTTTTCTTCAGTCACCTCTTTTTTCTCTGATTATTATTTTTAGGTTTATTAAGATTACTGGAGTAACATTGGTTAACAAAATTAATCAGATTTCAAGTGTATAATCCTATATCTGTATATTGCTTAGTGTTTATATCCCCCAATAGATCTCCTTCTTTTTACCATATATTAGACCACCTTTACCCCTTACTATCTCTCTCCCCCTTTCTTTTTTTCTCTGGGTGCTTCTTCCTTCGAGGATAACCAGGATATCTCTTCTTTGCCTATTCAAGTTATTCTGTCCTAGGACTCTACCCAGACACTCCTGCTACATTCCTGACAACCATTTAACTCAAGTCACGTAGGTATCTTACTGAAATCACATTTAGTTTGAGAAATTTCCTCTGACCCAACCCCCAATTTGATATTTAATTCTCAGCTTTTTCTGTTTTCCATTTAATAATGAGTTAACTAGTAAAGCTGTATAATAAGATCAAATCCTACAAGGACATTTTTTAATACTTGAAAATCCTCCCAATCAAGTCTGCCATTTCATAATACTATCATAGGCATCTTAATTTTGAGATTACATGACACTGTCATTTTGACTAGTAATGAAAACTATGTCAAATGGCGTGGCATCATTTTGTGATTGAGCATGTGTTCTTCGTATTTTTTAAGTAAAGATAGAAAGCAAGACTGGATAGTGTCAGTTATAGATCTAATACTGAGATCCTGAGATAGAGGACCATACTGGCAATTGTGTCTCACACAAAATATATATATGTCTCACACTATATATATATATATATATATATATCAGTAGCAGAGTTACAAGGACAACTTACAAAGGAACCTATGGATACAGGTCAGGGTAATAATATGCTAACTGCTACTCAGTCAGAAGTTGCCAAATATCAGATGCTTGTTGAAGAAGTACAGAAATGAAAAAGATATAGTTTAGAAAATATTAGAAGGAATCACGATCACCTGTCTTTCGTGACTCATTGTTAAAGATGATAGCACAGCACAGACGTAACTAACAGAAAACATCCGAGAAAAATAGAACATAAATAAAGCACAGCAGACCAAATGAAAAGGATGCTTTGGGATGTGTACACATTTCTGTTCCTGCGCTTATGTTCATGGAAATCATTAAGTATAAAGAATGTTTAGAAACAGCCCAACTGACTCAGTGGCCATAGTGGCAATCTATCTTGTCTTTAATGCATTGATTCATAAACATTTTATCCCTACCTACATTGTGTGCATGTAGTGAATATTAAATAAAATTATGTTAAAAAATGGAACAAATAAAGTGTCATGGCAAAGACAGAAGCAACAGCTCACTGAGCAGTGTGACCGGAAGTGAGGGTTCTGTAACAATTGTCAAGCTTGACTGACGTGCATAGGGAGAGACAATCTGTTACTGTGGCCTCTGTCCCTCTCCACAGGATGGTGACCACAGCAGATGTGGGCTCCTCAACCATAACTGATGTGTGTCAGATACTAGCATTGACTGGGGAACACCACTACCTCAATCTCGACAAATATTTCATCCAAATAAGGTTCTTTCTTTAACTTGGAGATGTCCTCTGTATAATCTTCCTGGAATATTAAGTATCGGTAACTATCATCAGATTTTCTAATATTCTAAACAGACCTAAAACTTTGGGCCTCCTCTGGATGACATGCATCTGTGACCTCAGTCACATTCTTTCCTAAGCCTTCAGCGCCCTCATGTGATCTCATTAGTACAATAGTCTCTACTGAGCACCGTCACTCATGAATCTAAGTCATTTTTTTCACACGCATTGATCATGAATACCCCTCTCTTATGTCAGTCTTCCCCTTGCCTGTGAAATCTACCTGGTCTGCATTAATAGACTCCTTAACCTGTGACCCTATTATACTGCAGCTGACTGTCTCAGCCCTTCGACCCCTGCACAGCTCTCTTCACTCCGACCCCCTGGAGACATAATATTACTAGACCAGTGGTCACCTCTGATATGATGCCTGCCAGATTTCTATCTTTTGGTCTTCTTATGGCTCCTATCTTTATTCATGTCAGAATAATTATCTGCTTTAAGTTATAAACATTTACGACTCAACCATTTTAAGGAAAAAATTATTATTGATGAACGATAAAAAAGACGATGTGTTTCTGAAATGTATTGAATTTTTGAAATAAGATACGCCTTACCATTTGTACTTTATTGCAGCACCGTGAACAAATGATACATCAAGAACTTTTATGTAAAAGTCAACACTCTTAGTGCTAAAAATCCTATGATTCTCCTTACTGTGACTCTAGAGAGCAGTTTTTTAACATATAATTCAGAATATCGCATAACTAATTTTTATTAATTTTCTGTTTTTCAATAATTGTCATTATAAAACAAACAGTAGGACCTGTAAATAACCTTATCTGCTAAGAACATTGAAAAGTGGTATGATTTTACTACATAAAAACAAATATCTGCTTTGTTTTATATATTTTAAGGTTATACATTTTAAACTTCTTAACACAACTTTTATCCTGTTGAGTAAGCCATAGAAATATTTCTATTTATAATACTATTATTAAGCATTACAATGACCTGAAAAATCTATATTTGACAATCATTTTTTTATAGGTTTTAAGTTACCAATTGAATATCAATGTTTTCTTTCTAAGATGAATTGCTAAATTTAAGTTAAAAACGGCAGAGGTAGAGTAGGATGCATTGAAGAGTATAACAGCATATTTTAAAACATATAAGCCTTGGCCCTGGCTGGTTCGCTCAGTGGTAGAGAGTCGGCCTGGCGTGCAGAAGTCCCGGGTTCGATTCCCGGCCAGGACACAAAGGAGAAGCGCCCATCTGCTTCTCCACCCCTCCCCCTCTCCTTCCTCTCTGTCTTTCTCTTCCCCTCCAGCAGTGAGGCTCCATTGGAGCAAAGATGGCCAGGGCACTGGGGATGGCTCCTTGGCCTCTGCCCCAGGCACTAGAGTGGCTCTGGTCGCAACAGAGTGACGCCCCGGAGGGGCAGAGCATCGCCCCCTGGTGGGCAGAGCGTCGTCCCCTGGTGGGCGTGCTGGGTAGATCCCGGTCGGTCGCATGCGGGAGTCTGTCTGACTGTCTCTCCCCGTTTCCAGCTTCAGAAAAATAAATTTAAAAAAACCAACAAAAAAAAACATATAAGCCTTAAAGGAGTGTCTGCTCAATAACAAAAAACTTCTAAGGTATTAATTTTTTATTCATTGCATTGTAAAATTATCTTTATTAAAATTTTGTATATGTTTATATCAGATAATTTATTTTTCTTTTTTAGAGAAGGGATTCATCTGCATTCATTTCTTATTCTCCATTCATGCTTCTTGAGTTGTTTACTGATGAAACTGAATTTAGATAACCATGGCAATTTAAGAAGCTGTAAAACTGGAAACTATTTTAACAGCCTTAATTTCTAAAATAAATTCTTCCTCACTTAGGGCTCTCTTTTCAAATGCACACTCACATGCATTTACTCCCATGAGAGGCACCATCTAATTGAACATGATATTTTACAGCCCTAAGACACGCTTGTCATACTCAGAATGTTGAATATTTACAGTCATTATAAAAGGGGCTGTGTAATAAAAGCCTCATAGGATTTAAAATGGAAAAGAATCTTGAAACTAAATCATATGTATGCTGCATGTATGCAGTACTATATTGATCAATTAGTCTATTCTCACCAAAGAGCTATATGAGTTGTATTCTTTATAAAATGTAAAAACAAATAGAGATGTTTTCTTAAGTATGAACTGTCCTCATTTGGAAATTTGAGCTATTTTATGTTCTTGAAATTATGATTAAGTATATTGTGTGGTCCACAAAAGCCTCTTTAACTCCAAATATGGTTGTAATAATTCCTTTACTCTTCCTTGATATTATGATTATTTGAATTCCTGCACTATTCAAGGCACTAAAAGCCAGAAGACTTTGAATCACTTTAATTTTAAGCTTGACCTTTTTTAGGCATGCTCATTTTGAGTTTTGGCCTCTCTCTCTGATATACCATAAAAGAGCTTGAAGTGAAACATGGAAGTGTTATCAAGGGGACAAAAAAAGATATTCCAACAGTTTGTGATATGGGAAAGGAAAAATAGGGTTGAGCCAGAACGAATCAGCAGGGGCTGTTCATATGTACAAGTTACACTAAATAAGCAATAATTTTTTTATTTACTTATTTAGAAATTAAATTTCATGGGATGACATCGATCAATAAGCGTACATACATTTCCGGTGGACATTTCCATGGCTTTTAAACTGTTGATTGCCTTTTGAGTCCATCACACCAGGTCAGCTCATTTTCTATCACCATATACTTGTCCCCCATCTTAAAATAGCCTTTAATCTACATAAATTTCATTGATTATTTTCCTCTATTTAAAGAATCCGCTTCTTAATTAAGTAAAGTCACTTTACCTTGTTGTTTTTGCATCCTATAAATTGAATTACAGTCGAGTTAAATTGTCAAAGGAGCAAGTTTTTTCTTATGATCCCATTTCTCTATGTGTTTAAAGTATTTCCTTTGTTTGCCAATTTATCACTGTTCCATTGCGGCAGATTTACCGTTAAAAAAAAAAAGGCTCATCTCACCAAAATGTCACTATTGACTTCCTCCAATAGAATTGTGTTTCTTGATAGCAACTTCTGAAGATATAAAGGAGTGAGAACAGAAAGAACTACCATTTCACAGTTATTTGAAGGGCTATCATAAAAAATAAAAAAAAAAGAAAATAAGTATTGGCAAGGGGGTAGAGAAATTGGAATTCTTAGACACTGTTAGAGCGAATGTATAATAGTGCATCTACTATAGAAAAACAGTATGGTGACTCCTGAAAAAAAATGTCCATATACTCTAACAATTCTACTTCTGAATATATACTCAAAAGAATTGGAATCAGGGCCTTGAACATCCATGTTCATAGCAGCATTGTTTACAATAGCCAATAAAATGGAAGCAACGGACGTGTTTGTTCATTGAGAGATGAATAAACAAAATGTCATACATACGTATGATGGAATATATTTTTTAAAGATTTTTTTATTATTATTCATTATAGAGAGGGAAGAGTGAGAGAAGGGGGGAGGAGCAGGAAGCATCAACTCCCATATGTGCCTTGACCAGGCAAGCCCAGGGTTTTGAACCGGCAACCTCAGTGTTTCCAGGTTGACGCTTTATCCACTGCGCCGCCACAGGTCAGGCCATATGATGGAATATTATTCAGCCTTGAAGGGGAAGGAAATCCTGAGATGCAACAACATAAAACAACCTTGAAGCCATTATGCTAAGTGACATAATCTAGTCACAAGAGTACAAACACTGTATGATTCCACTTCCTTGAGGTACCAAGAATCATTATGTTCACAAATGCTGAAAGTAGGATTGTGGTTGCTAGGTGATGGGAGGAGAAAAAAACGGGGAGTTATTATTTAATGAGTATAAAGTTGCAGTTTTGCAAGACAAGAAAGTTCTGGAGATAAATAGTGGGGATGGTTGCACAACCATGTCAATGTACTTCATACTACCAAACTGAATGTTTAAATATCATTAAAATGGAACATTTTATGCTATGTATATTTTACCACAATTTAAAAGACATTATCGGCCCTGGCCGGTTGGCTCAGCGGTAAAGCATCGGCCTGGCGTGCGGGGAACCGGGGTTCGATTCCCGGCCAGGGCACATAGGAGAAGCACCCATTTGCTTCTCCACCCCCCTCTCCTTCCTCTCTGTCTCTTTCTTCCCTCCCGCAGCCAAGGCTCCATTGGAGCGGAGATGGCCCGGGTGCTGGGGATGGCTCCTTGGCCTCTGCCGCAGGCGCTAGAGTGGCTCTGGTCTCGGCAGAGCGACCCCCCACCCCCGGAGGGGCAGAGCATCGCCCCCTGGTGGGCAGAGCGTTGCTCCTGGTGGGCGTGCCGGGTGGATCCCGGTTGGGCGCATGCGGGAGTCTGTCTGACTGTCTCTCCCCGCTTCCAGCTTCAGAAAAATACAAAAAAAAAAAAAAATCTAAAAGACATTATCAATTAATGAACTAAAGTATAAATTAGGTTACTTCAATAATATGTTGCTAGCTAACTTAGCTCATTATAAACCCCCTGATGATTGATACCTAAAAAAATGAGGATTTTTTCCCCTCTGATAATGCTGGCACTTGAAATGACTGAAACCTTATAGAATAATGACTGAAACCTGTTTAGAAAACAAATGTCACATTCAAACACCAATACAATTTACACTTGATTTTCAAAGGCCTTTGTGAAGCAAAGTGAGTTTCCAATAAACACACAAGTTCCTGTTCCATGGGAAAGCCTGTTCATACTGTTGACAGCAGAGACACACCCCTTCACTAGTTAGTATACTCAAGTGACAGCAACCCAGCTTGATATACTTTAAATATGAAGGGAAATTAAAGAAAGGGTACTGGGTTACCTCTTGGAATCTAAAGAAGTATTAAATGATTGCTACAGGAAGGATGGAATTGTAACACAGGTATCACTGAACACAGGGACTCAAAACATCAGAATTTTGTCAACCATATGTGCTTCTCTCAGTATTGGCTTTATTAATCTCCTCTCCTATTTTCTAGTCTCCTCTCTTCCCTTCCACCTCCAGAACAACTTTCTCCACATGGTTGAAATATCGCTGCTAACAGCAGTTGGCTTATTATAGTATCTTCTTCACTTGAGAGATTGGTCAACACTTCCTAGATACAAAGGCCCCAGAGAGGGAGTTCATGGGATTTGTTTTATTTAGGTAAACAGCTCTTAAATTAATATTCAGTCTAATGTTACCAAAGTGTGATGTTTGTGAGAACAGCACACCTGGATAGAATACTCAAGGACACAATTATTGAAAGAAAAAGATGGTGGATGCAGATAGACTGAGCTGAGTAGATAAAAGAGTTGCTAATGTTATTTTTTTTTTTCCTTTTGGTGACAGAGACAGAAAGGGACAGATAGGATAGACAGACATAAAGGGAGAGAGATGAGAAGCATCAAATCTTTGTTGTGGCAATTTAGTTATTCATTAATTGCTTTCCCATATGTGCCTTGGCTGGGGGGCCACAGCAGACTGCGTGACCCCTTGCTCAAGCCAGCGACCTTGGACTCAAGCTGATAAGCCCGTGCTCAAACTGGTGACCTCAGGGTTTTGAACCTGGGTACACCATATCCCAGTCCAAAGATCTATACACTGCGCCACTGCCTAGTCAGGCTAATGTTATTTCTTGTAGTTTATTTTTTCTCAATGCTAACTACATTTACAACATTATTTCTGATCTCAGGGATGTTATAGCTTTCAACCTTAACTAAGATCTAGGCATCACTGAAAAGAAAAAAATTTCATAGTTCTTTGGTGTTAACATATATTTACTATCATGCCATATAGATGTGCACAAAACTATAGAAACTCATTGTGCTTATAGCTCATACAATGTAAAACACAATTAAAATGAAGCACCAGTGCTAGACAACCAATACTGAAATTAAAGTCACTTGATTTAAATCGACTAAATGAAATAGATACTTTTCTCTAAAGAAAATGTTATTTGCAATTTGAATATGATTGTAATGATGAGGAAGGAACGGTTTTCCGTTTTTATGGATATAATACCATACCACTGTGATGGTGATTCCCTTGTATTATCTCTTATGAATACTGCAGAACTCATCACTATAGTGGGCTGCGTTTTTATTTGGCCTTCACTTTATTCATAATTTCTACATCAAATCTTCCTCTATTACTTCCATGTTGCTGTGTACCTATTGAAATGCTAATGTCACTGCGAGGTTCAAAAATTGAAACAGGGACATCATTTGGTAGTACACACTTTTAAATTGTTTTTTTTTTCAGATTATGAAGAATACGGATATATAATTTTAGATAATAATAGACAAATTCACACTATTAAGAAACAACGGTGTTATAACATATAATACATAACACATTATAACATTGACTGCATGGCCTTATGTTGAGAAACACTGAAATAAAACTGTAGATAGAACAGAACGAGGAGTGGAGAGAGACTTAAAAACAATCATCAAGTATACCACTTGATTTAAATGGTTATTTCAGCTTTAAAACTATATTTGAAAATGTTAACATATGTGTTGCCAAACTGATGTGACCAAAGTCTAATTTGCACTCATAATGCACAAGGCTGGATTAATATGAGATAGGCTATCTGGTAGTAGAAGAACCTCTTTTTCCTAGCAGGTGACCTGTGGCAAAGACGATTTAGTTAGTCAGTCCAGTCATTCCAGTGATGTTCCCTACACATCACTACACACATTCTGTTTATTTGGTAAAGTACATAAAGAGTACTGGAAAAATTATGTTATAGTATTCAAGTATAGTAAATATATTTTCTTCTAGTATTTTAGTATTATTCTTGCTTGTTAAAGTTCATTATTTTTATGTTGTAATTATATTTTGTCATGCGAAACGCTGAAACACTGGTACAGATATCCTATCATTTTTTTTTTATACTAGAAAGCCTGCATTTCTGGAATGAAATCCAATAAAAATCCCAGGGTGTGTGTAGGGGAAACATAAAAAGAACAGTAATAATAAGCAGGAGACTAGAAGGCATCATTTGTTCAGGCGGTCATTTGCAACCCACAGTTAATTGTCGATCAATACTCCTGACTTCAACTACTGCAGGACATTTTCACAACGCCGATGAGAGATAAAAACCTCCCCTCAGAATCTTTGTTCTGATCTATGGAAAGAGCATTTGTTTGGGAAGACAGAGCTGACGGTGAAACCAGATGTGTGATATTTAACCTTCTTAGAGTTTTCTTCTGAATGTAAAAATTCAACAAACATATTTTTTCCTTCTCAAAACGGGATTTGTTAAAAAGTAAAAGTATAGAAAAATAGGAGTAAAGAGGTTAAAAATGTTTGAAATCTATTTTCACCAAGTGAGTAGTTAAAGGATTACTGTACCAGTATAGTTTATCCATGTTCACTTCATTTAACCGCAGGAATATAGGAAAGGTTGTTAAACATAGAGACTGAGTTAGTCCAGCTACCATCAGCAAATGTTTTCTTAGTGACGGGCCTTAGATATTAACTTCTCAGATAATATAAAAGTGAGTCAAGATTACTTAATTAATGTTAAACACTATTTAAATAATCATGTGAAGTGGAAGGTATAATTAAGAGAAAGTTAATAGAGCTCTACATATAAAATTTCATAAATTAGAAAACAGTAATTTTAAACTCTCTGATTAAGTAGGACTTTCTTTAGAGTAGAAGAGAAATACCAGTCTAGAATGCAAATAGCAGCAGATAAATGGTATCCACGCATCAGTGGAAATAAATATCCAAAAATTCAGAAGCTAAGTATAATGACAATTGGAATATATTCTCTGATTCTTACTTTCCTTTCAACTCTGTGGGAATTATTTTCCTCAACATTTTATACATACAGTTATGATAACTTTGATTGTTAATAAATTTGCTAATTTTTTTTTTTTAAGTAAGAGGAGAGGAGATAGATTCCTGCATGCACCCTGATAGGGATCCACTGGGCAACCCCGTCTGGATGCTCCAGTTGACTAAGCTATTTTTAGTGTCTGAGGCCACCTCTTAAACCAGCTGAGCCATTTGCAGTACCTGAGGCCACAAGCTCAAACCAATCAAGTCACTGGCTGCAGGAGGGGAAGAGAGAGAGAAAGGGGAGAAGGACGAGGAGAGAAGCAGGTGGTTGCTTCTCATGTGTGTTGTGACTGGGGGTGGAGCCCAGGATGTCCACACTCCGGGCTCACTTTCAATCCACTGAGCCAACCAGCCAGGACCGGTCATTGTTAATACAAGTGGCTAAGTTCAAAGGTGACACAAACTGGATGCCCAACATAAGGGAGAGAGATGCAGAGAAAAGGGAGTAAATGAATGGACAGTAGTACAGGAGGTAGACACAAAATTGTGATATTTTGGACTCCTCTTTATACACACTCTATTATATCGACTTGCGTCTTCTCAGTATTACTTCCAGTAACTAAGGAAAATTGGCAGTAAGTAAATGTCAATTGAAATACACGCACACATTCGACTTGATTATTTTGTTCCCACAGATTTTTTTTCCCACTTCTGCCACTTGTATTATGTTTGTTGTGTTAGTCATCCCTCCCTTCATCATTTAGTTATTAACAGGGCTGAAATGTTAACAGATTTAAATATGGAGACCCTTTAGAAAAGATTACAGATCTTACTAAGTAAGTACAGCCAGATGTTGGGAAAAACTGAAGCAGAATTTCATTACAGGATAACGTCCCCACATTGTTCCTTGGCTTCCTTTTCAACCCAGTGCTACTGATATATATATTTCATTTTAACAATGAAAGGGTTTCTAGGACTGTCTAGTTCATTCTTTCATCAGATACAGAAACGTTCCACCCATGAATTTATTCATAAGCGTATCTGTGCTGAAGAAACAACAACTAAAAATGGGGCAAAATCTCTTGAAGTTATGTTGAGTGTGGAAAATCCTTATGTTTTTATGAATTTTGACAAGACACTTCTTACGCATTATTCTCAAAGCTCCCCGGTAACTTGAATCGCTACAGGTTTTCCTGCTACCTTTCTGCACAATCACCAAGGCAGTCACATCGCCCATCAGAACCTCCTGTCACAAAACAACCCTTCTGAAGCGTCCTATGACAGCCCCTTAGTCTTCACGGCATGATTGGTGCGATGTTGCTGGTTCAGGACACTGAGAGAATAAGGCTCTCCTCACACACTCTCTTTATCCCTATCCTATCAAAACCTGTTTCGAGAACTGAAAGCTCACTGGATAACACAGGCCACGACAAAGTTTGCTTGTGACATGAGTATTGTGGGCAGGCGCTATCGCTGGCTTCAAAGGAGGAATGAGGTGACAGCAAGGACGTTACTGAAATAACTTTTTGTGTGGCTAGGATTTACAGGGATGACTGAAGCAGGTTAGCTGTAGCATAAAAACCCAAACTGTAAAGGCAGAATATTTTATTTTAATTACACATCTCTACTGCTTCTTTACTGATATCAGACATTCTTAGCTGAAAACATACGAAAACTGTTGAGAGTTGAAAGAATGAAGGCCAGCTTTGTTGAACACAAAAATGGCTGATCCAAAAAGGACAATGAGTCTGTGGCTATTAAAATTAAAATTAAATCAAAATAAAAAAATGCAATTATGCTAATTTAGCACTCAACAGCCACAGGTAACTACAACACGGAGAACATTTACATCATCATGGAATTTTCTATTGAACAGCCTTGATATAGAACAATAACTAATATAAAATTAAAATGTTCCAATTTTCTTGTGCAGCCATCATGAAAGTGTATGCAGCTATTTATGATGTGATAAAAAAAAAGAAACGATCACAGAAGAGTCAGTGATATTTAGTTACAAATTCCTACATTTTATAATATTGCATACAGGTAAAATGTTAATAAGATTTGGAGAAAGGAACACATATGATTTTGAAACATTTACATTCCAAACTTTTATGTTGTATCTCCCACTATTTCCAAATACTGTGGTACCTTGAGATACGAATTTAATTCGTTCTGTAACTGAGCTCATAAGTCAGTCAACTCGTATATCAAACTGCTGATTCTGGACCAGTGCACCAACACGTCAGCTAGCAGCAGCTTCCCGAATCACGACTCGTATCTTGAAATTTCCCTCGTATTTCGAACAAAAATATGGACCGACTCACAGCTCGTATCTTAAAAAAAGTAGGTTGGTCTGTTCGTATCTCAAGGTACCACTGTATATTATATCTTCATTTGATAAGTAGTGAAACACAAAGCTCACAGTGTGATCATCCTTCACAAACTCTCAACCCCCGAGTCTTTTTTAGAAGAGAAACTAGTGTTTGAGTTTTATACTAAAAAAAGTCTCTGAGGACTCTTTCAATTTTAATATGCCATGTTATAAAAAAGTTTAAAAATATGCTAAGTTGAATATAGTACAAGCAATACTATAAGCTTGGTGAGTGAGTCTTATTTTCATTAGCACTTTTAGAGCTAATCTACAATTTCATTCTCAGGTACCTTTCATTATGCTTGCTGTTCCATACTGGGTAAGATCTATATAACGGGGACTGGGCTGTGATCGTGTGGATGGCTTAGTGCATATTACAATGCTTTATTACTACAGCATGCGTTCGGAATGACTCCATTTCTCAAAGGTGATAGGGCTGTCTTTGAGTTATACTAGCAATTCTAAATGAGGCGATAAAAAGCACTATCAAGCATTCTGTTTATTCCATAAATAGTATAGTAGTCCTCTAGGTTTCTTTTCTTAAAAGATTTTTGACTTGATTACATTTTAATCATTTTTTTCTTGATATGTAGGGTTAGGATGAGAAAAAATGTTGAGTTTTTTCTAAATTACATTATGATGACAACAAAAATGGTAGAAATAATAATCAAACAGAATCAAATACAAACAGATTATGTTTCTTTTTCTTTTCTTTTCTTTTTTAAATTTTGACCTAAAGCTTCAAACAGTTCAACAGGCTCAGGCTGTGCTATTAGGAATATCAAAAGCCAGCTCGAGAAGGGCTGCCGCTCACAACAGCACAGGCCAAAGGACACAGTATTGGTGATACTTAACACCATTTGAAAGAAAAACAGCCATTTTCAGTACTACAAAATATCCAGTACTGAACGAGCCTCATCTGCCATGATACATTTGCAAAGGGTGGAAAAAGCAGTCTAATTTTTCCTCCAGTAATTCTAATTTATTGAGCGTGAATCTCAGTTTCTATCTTGCCAAACTTTAATGTACGTATCTCCTTAATTATATCATGTTCTGATGTTTCTTTAAAACCTGGCAAGCGGGCCCTGGCCGGTTGGCTCAGCGGTAGAGCGTTGGCCTGGCGTGCTGGGGACCGGGGTTCGATTCCCGGCCAGGGCACATAGGAGAAGCGCCCATTTGCTTCTCCACCCCCCCTCCTTCCTCTCTGTCTCTCTCTTCCCCTCCCGCAGCCAAGGCTCCATTGGAGCAAAGATGGCCCGGGCGCTGGGGATGGCTCCTTGGCCTCTGCCCCAGGCGCTAGAGTGGCTCTGGTCGCGGCACAGCGACACCCCGAAGGGGCAGAGCATCGACCCCTGGGGGGCAGAGCATCGCCCCTGGTGGGCGTGCCGGGTGGATCCCAGTCGGGCGCATGCGGGAGTCTGTCTGACTGTCTCTCCCCGTTTCCAGCTTCAGAAAAAACAAACAAAAACCTGGCAAGCGGAATAATATCTGTATACAGCGGTAGCTTACTATTTCTGAGAAAGAGTAAAAGAACAGATTCAAGAACTGGGAGAGACAGGAAAGAAAGCCTTTTCATCTTCCGAGCTCGACTGGCTGGCAGCGAGATGCTCACCCCTTCCTCAGCAGGCTGGAATCCCCACTCACTCGGTGTAAAACACAAAGGTGCTTCCTGGTTCTTTACCCATCTTCCACCCAGTCTGGTACCACATGTCCTGATACTGGCACCACGGAAAGAACCCCATGCCTAAGTCTCTCGGGTTTCAAGAGAAAACGTCTGTGCTTTCAGATTATGAAGAACCACCATTCTGACACATTCTGGTTGGATCTTCATTCAATTGAAATTTTAAAAGCTAGTAATATAAAATAGAAGACAGTGTAGTGCAGGGACAGAAAAAAAGTACATAGTGTTTTCTGTCATGAAGTCTGGAAGACATTTCTATCTAAATTTTATTTTATCTCAAAACTATAACTTCAGTTCTAGAACTCCCTAATGATTCTATAAGTAACGTTTATAGGTGATCTTAATAGCACCGAGTGCGCAATCCAGTGAGGCTCCTAAAGTATGTGACAGTTTAGCACAGATGAGTGTTTTGATCTCGCCAGTGTCCTTGGCTTTCCATTTGAGAAATGCATTTTCTAAATGTACTTTGGCCTGACCTGTGGTGGCACAGTGGAGAAAGCATCGACCTGAAACACAGGTCGCCAGATCAAAACCCCAGGCTTGCCTTGTCAAAACCAGTTTACACCTTTCACAAAAATAAACTCAAAATGGATAAAAGACTTAAATGTAAGTCGTGAAACCATAAGCTTCTTAGAAGAAAACATAGGCAGTAAGCTCTCTGACATCTCTCACAGCAATATATTTGCTGATTTATCTCCATGGGCAAGTGAAATAAAGGACAGGATAAACAAATGGGACTATATCAAACTAAAAAGCTTTTGCACAGCTAAAAACAATATGAACAGAATAAAAAACAAACAAACCACACAATGGGAGAACATATTAGACAATATGACTGATAAGGGATTAATAACCAAAATTTATAAAGAACTTGTAAAAATCAAGACCAGGAAGATAATCCAATCAAAAAATGGGCAAAAGAAATAAACAGACACTTCTCCAAAGAGGACATACAGATGGCCAATAGGCATATGAAAAAATGCTGAACGTCACTAATCATTTAAGAAATGCAAATTAAAACCACAATGAGATATCACCTCACACCAGTCAGAATGGCACTTATCAACAAAACAACACAGAATAAGTACTGGCGAGGATGTGGAGAAAAGGGAACCCTCCTGCACTGCTGGTGGGAATGCAGACTGGTGCAGCCACTGTGGAAAACAGTATGGAGATTCCTCAAAAAATTATAAATAGAACTGCCTTTGACCCAGCCATCCCACTTTTAGGAATATATCCCAGAACACTACATCAATGATTCAAAAGAAGAAATGCACCCCATTTTTATGGCAGCGTTGTTTAAAATAGCCAAGATCGGGAAAGAGCTCAAGTGTCCATCAGTGGACAAGTGGATTAAAAAGCAGTGGTACATATATACAGTGGAATACTATGGGACCATGAAAAAGAAGGAAAACTTAGCTTTTGAGACAACATGGATGGAACTTTAAACTACTAGGTTAAGTGAAATAAGCCAGGCAGAGAAAGAAAAATATCATGTGATCTCACTCATTTGAGGAATCCAATGAACAATATGAACTGAGAAATGGAATAGAGACAGAGGTGGGACCAAAGGGACCAGAGGGAAAGCGGACAGAGGGAAAAGGGATGAGAGGAAGAAATTAGAAGAGGGAAAGAGATTGGTGAAATTATACACACATAACACAACGTTATAGAGAGCAGAAAAGCAAATCCTGGAGAGAAAGGGGGAGGGCATTGAGGAGATGGGGAAAAGGGGGATGTTCTGGGGAACACAGGGGAGGGGGGAATGCATTCCAAGGGACACTAGAATCTATGTAAACACAATAAATTAAAATTAAAAAAAATACTGAATCCAAAAAAAAAAAAAGGACACATACTGGAAGCAACTACAAGTTGAAGCTTCCCTCTCCTTTTCCACACATCTCTCTCTCTCTCTCTCCCCCTCTTCCCTCCTCTCTCTCTAAAATAAATATTTTTTAAAAAATTATTAAGAACTATAAATAAATGTATTTTGACATTTACTTCTGAGTTTTTCCTTAAAGTGCAAAACCAACTTTCTTTTCAGAAGGACTTTGTGGTACACATCTGCTATGAAGTAAGTATAATATTCATGGTAACTAATTAAATAAACTATGAGAAGAACGTTTTCCAGAAAGGCATAAATCAGTAGCATTCAATAAAACTAGGTTGGGTCTGACCAGGCTGTGGCGTAGCAGATAGGGCATCGGACTGGGACGTGGTGGACCCAGGTTCAAAACCCAAAGATCGCCAGCTTGAGCACGGGCTCACCGGGTTTGAGCAAAACTCACCAGCTTGAGCCCAAGGTCAGTGGCTTGAGCAAAAGGTCACTCGCTATGCTGTAGATCCCAGTCAAGGCACATATGAGAAAGCAATCAATGAACAACTAAGGTGCTGCAACGAAGAACTGATGTTTCTCATCTCTCTCCCTTCCTGTCTGTCTGTCCCTATCTGACCCTCTCTCTGTCTTTGTCTCTGTCACACACACAAAAATACTAGGTTGGGAAATCATCTATAAACTAATAGCAAGAATTTTATCTGTGTTTATTCTACTTGGAAAATATTTGTTTTTTACCTAGATATGGTACTAGTTAAGGTGATGTAACAAATTGCTACCTAATAATTTATTTTTATTACACAAAAATAATTTTATTAACTAGAGAAAACAGAACCCACTAGATTTAGTATTATCTTTTCTGCAGACCTAATTATCATTTCATAATATTTATCAGTAAAATAAAAATAAAAATTTTCAGGACACAAAGCTAGCATGGGCATTAAAACGAGGCTAGCAGCTAGTGCTCCTCGAGTTATTATGACAGGGCTATTTGACAGCATTTGTAATTCCTCTCAAATTACTGCAGAAATACCATTTTCACAGGATTACCATCCATACTTACACAGGTTTCAGTGGTTTGGTTCCTTAATATTGAGCGACTGTATGCATCAGTAACTTTCAAGAGTTGAAATGAATTTTTATTATTTAAGTATTTGAATATTAAAGTTGTCTTTTTTCCATTACTCAAAGGGAGAAAGGAAGGAGTGAGGGAAGGAAAGGAGGGAAAAAGAGAGAGAGAGAAGGGAAGGGAGAGAGAGAGAGGGAGAGAAAGTTGGTAGATTTTATTCTTAGATTTGTTTTTAAACTGACAATGCTATTAATACTTCTGACACAATAACCGTTTTTACTCTCTCTCTCTCTCTCTCTCTCTCTCTGTGTCCAACTCTTTCAAAATATTTAGTAATCAGGAGAGTGTGAGGTTGAGGCATCTGTGATAAAAAATGATAATTTGGGGACTATGCATTTTATATGCATCGGAGAAGTGCCTCCTATTTTAATGTGCTCACACTTGGAGCAAAAGAAGGCCCGGGCTTGGGGATGGCTCCTTGGCCTCTGCCCCAGGCGCTAGAGTGCCTCTGGTCGCAACAGAGCAACACCCCAGATGGGCAGAGCATCGCCCCCTGGTGGGCAGAGCGTTGTCCCTTGGTGAACATGCCAGGTGGATCCCGGTCGGGCGCATGCGGGAGTCTGTCTATCTCTCCCCGTTTCCAGCTTCAGAAAAATACAAAAAAAAAAAATGTAGGGCAGTGGTACTTAAGTGGGGTCAATTTTAGCCCTCAAGTAAACATTTGGAAATGAGTACACATTTTGATAGTCACACTAGGAGGAGGTGTGTACTAGCAACACCTTGTGGGTAGAGAGTAGCATTGCTACTAAACTTCCTACAATGTGCAGGATACAATCTCCAACACCCTGCCCATCGCCATGATTACAAAACAGTTACCCATCCCAAAATGTCAATGTTTTTGATGTGGGAAGATCCTGATAAAGGCCTTAAATATTAATTCCTAGTTGAAGATGGGAGAAAGTCTTGGACTAGAGTAACCTAAGGAGCTAAAACTCATATAACTTGCATTACAAAGTCAGAAACATTACAAGGCTTATTCTAACTGAAATGAGAATTAGAAATAAGTCTGCTAGTCAGGCCAAAAAAAAGTTAACGTGTTTTGTCCTGGGCCTGAAGATTTGTAGACATCATATGCCCTCAAGCATGTCTGTATTGCAGACTTCCTGTGTTATTAGATCTTGGACAACACAGAGCCATAAAATTTACACCACTGTGACAAAACACTTGGGAATACAGCAGTACAAAAAGAAATGAAAAAAAATGAAAATCAAGTACAAAGAGAAATAAAAAAAAATATTTTCAACACAGACATCTATAAAGCTGCACTGAACATAATCTCATAATCTAAACTGTGAATGCACCATGACCAAGAGTTTGCAGATAATACAATAGAAAGGTTCAATCCCTGAGTGTTTTAGATAACAGAAAATTATGGGACATTTTTTTTCAAATATACATGTAGAAAATAAAGATATAAAGTAGGAAATTGAAATAAGAAAAAAAAACTCACTATTAAAAAAAAAATTAACCTGGCTCCACATGAGTTGGATGATAGTCAAAGAGTAAACAGCTGAATTTTATTCAATTTCTATAAAATACACAAGTCCTTAGATTTAAATACTATGCTAGTCTGAAAATGAAATAGAAATAATTACATATAAAGAAATATGGTCAATAAATTGCACAAGATCAAAAGCAGAAAGTCTTTAAAATAACTGGAGAAGTATCGGCAAATGCTGGGCAGAGAACAATGCTTCCAACTCAAGTTTCTCAACCACAATACTAGAAAGACAACACAGTATCTAAAAAGTGAGGGGAGACAGTATTTGTCAACCTGGAATGCTAATGCTGTGAACCTAAAGACATTGTCAAAGAAAGTGCCCCAAATTTTTTCCCCAAAGCTCCTTGCTGAAAAAACTACAAGAGCAACTCTGGCTGACCATAGAAATCACTTGGAGGACTTCCAAATTCTCACAGTTCAGATCTATTAAATTAAGGTCCCTGTGAGTGAGACTGAATCTCCAATTTTTATAAATTTCTACAGATGATTCTAATATGCAACTTGGTTGAGAACCACTATAGTTAACAAGTATTGTACCATAAAGAAAATTAAAATTAAAAGAAATAAGGCCCTGGCCGGTTGGCTCAGTGGTAGAGCGTTGGCCTGGTGTGAAAGAGTCCCGGGTTCGATTCCTGGCCAGGATACACAGGAGAAGCGCCCATCTGCTTCTTTACCCCTCCTCCTCTCCTTCCTCTCTGTCTCTCTCTTCCCCTCCTGCAGCCAAAGCTCCATTGGAGCAAAGTTGGCCTGGGTGCTGAGGATGGCTCCATGGCCTCTGCCTCAGGCACTAGAATGGCTCTGGTTGCAACAGAGCAACATCCCAGATGGGCAGAGCATTTCCCCCTGGTGGGCATGCCGGGTGGATCCCGGTGGGGCGCATGCTGGGGTCTGTCTGACTGCCTCCCCATTTCCAACTTCAGAAAAATACAAAAAAAAGAAAAGAAATAATAATCAAGAAAATGACAAGCAAGTAATTGTTAAATAGATATCAATAATAATATCAATAACAATAATAACAATGTTATTTATGACTTATATATACTACTAAGTATATAAATACATATGTAATATAAAATGTTAATTATTTATGTCCCAAAGTAAATGCAAAAGGATAATAATATTGACAAAATATCAATAAATCCAATATGACTGAAAAAGTATATGTTGGAAAACACACAACTGTATAGAATATTGGTGCTAATATAATTAGTTCTGCACTATAGTATATGAAAATACTTTTCATGCACAAATAAAATTCCATATATAAACAAAATAGAACCATATATAAAAGGACATTTTAAGCATAAAAAATAAAAAAAAATTTAAACTTTCAGTTGAAAACTATATAGAGAAAAATTATGCTAAATTTTTATACATTAGAGTAGAAACCACTTAAAAATAGAATAGAAACAAAGGAAAACAACAAACCTATGCAAGGGAGATAAAATAATATAAAGAAATCTATAAATCTATAAGCCAAAGAGAAGCAAAGTATGAAAAGTAAAAAAAAAAAAAAAAAGCCTATAAATAGGAACATTGAGGAGAAAACATACCTGGCCAATATAACATTAAGAATGTGGGATCAAAGAAGGTGAAGGGATTAGCCCAAATCATATATACATAACACATATATCCAGACCATAAAGTAGCACTAGCCAGAAGGAAGGGGGGGTGAGGGTAGGAGAGGGCAAAGGCGTGGTCATGGGAGTGGAAAGAGGCTTTGCATGGGGCACAATGCATGTGTACAAGGTGTTATTCAGTTTGGAACACTTGAAACAATGTTAACACAATAAATTCAAAATAAAAATTAAAAATATATATATTGTTATTTTACTAACAATCAGGAAAATCTACTTAAGCTAACATTCCTGTTTCCCACTCATCAAATTTACAAAAATTCATTACTGTCACAATACTAACTTTTGACAAGGGTCTGGAACAAGGAAAACTTCAACATACTACTGATAGAAATGTAAGTTTGCAAACACATTTAGAAGGATTTTAATAATGTTTTTTACAGTAGGATTATGTAAAAATCCTTAACTTGGTAATTTCATGTTTATAGCAATACATCTTTTAACACACATATAAACTTTTAGATATGCATTCAGGATAAATTTACAACAAAATTCATCAAAGCATTTTGTTTTGTAGAGAAAACTAGAACCAAACTAAAATGTGTACAATAGGAGAAAAAAATAAATTCTCATGGATGCTAAAAATAGAACACTATTGAATACCGAAAATAAAATTTAAGCTGCACTTATCATGAAGAAATCATAAACCAATAATTGAGTAAAAGAAGTAATCTAAAGACAGATACAGACAGCTTGCCATTGTGTAGAAAACACTTGATAACATGCAAAACAATATATATACATGTATGCATACATTATTAATCACACACATATATATATGATAAAAACCTGGTACAGCATATCATATCCAGTTTTGGGATGGTCATTATCTCCTCAGAAGTCAGGAGAGAAAAGGCTTTTAAAGCGGAGACTTCAAGTGTATCCCTCATGTTTTATTGCTTTTTAAATTTAGAAATAATAAAATTATGCAGCATACTTGATCTTGACAGAGCTGGTTGATAGTGAATGAATAATCATTATTTTTTGTGCATCTTCATAAGCTTACAATATACTTCACAATATTGAAAAAAAGCACTGATATTTTAAAGAAGTACCTATATCTAAATTTATATGTCAGTATTGTAATTTTGGAACAGTAGCATCTTTTTAATATGATTGTTCAAACTTACATCACAAACTGGGAGATGGAAAACTGTCTTTCTAAAATGGATGTCAACTGACTATTTGCAGAACTCAGCGGTGCATCCTGTAGTATGCCACCTCTTAGCCCTAGTCTACAACCTGCAGCGTGTGCGCCCCGGGAGACCAGCCTCTACCCTGCTTCCCTCCGCATTAGGTCTGCAGCCCGGAGCATTCATGGGTGAAATGGACACATCCAGCATCTCTCCTTGGTACGGCTGAACGTTTCATTTGGTGCCAAAAAGTATTACGCTTTCATCACACTTACACTCTTCTTCTATTTGTGCATGACTGATAAGTCTATCAACTGTCAAAAAAAATCACTGAAAAGAAACTAATATTGCTCAAAATAAAATGTATTTTACCATAATGCACTGACATTTTTTTTCTTTGCCTCCTTCTGCATTATGATTGAAATCTAGGTCACAGTACCATTCAACTTACATTTTGTAATGCCAAATTTTTATTGATAGCAAACTGCTCCACTTTCCCTCCTTGGATTAATTTCCCAGGTAATCGAAGTGAAAACAAAGCCCTGCAGTGTCACATTCTGCATATTAATAATTTATTATCATTCTGCATATTAATAATTTATTATTGCATTGTTTTATTCTCTGATTTTTCTTGCCATTTTTTAAGTGTATCACACATTGTCAAGACCCTTGACAATAACCCCTGTTGTCTCAGTTAATTGGTGGGATTCTTCAGGGGGAAGTCTAAGCAGAATTATTTAAATCTTTTTTGAGGTGACTGAGCTCTTACGGGCTTACATCAATAGCTGGCACGTGTAGTTCGTCTCTTGTCCCCTTTCTCCAAAAGCTTTTCCCATTTTCATACCTCTTTCATACTTGTTAGCATTCTACTATTGATGTTTTCATTTTCATATACAATTGCTTATATATGTAATATCTCTAAAGTTTATTGAAGATTTTTTCTTGTAGTAAACAAAAACTAATTTAGTACAATATATAAATATATGGTACCAGTAATACTTTAAATTGTAACATACTTTAAAAAACAGTACATTGGTATTTTCTAATTTTTGTTTTTAACTATAGTCTTAAATAAGGTTAAGCACAGCCCTGGCCAGTTGGCTCAGTGGTAGAGCATTGCCCCAGCATGTGGAAGTCCCTGGTTCAATTCCTGTGGGCCAGGATACACAGGAGAAATGCCCATCTGCTTCTTCACCCTTCCCCCTCTCCTTTCTCTCAGTCTCTCTCTTCCCCTTCCGCAGCCAAGTCTCCATTGGAGCAAAGTTGGCCCTGGCACTGAGGATGGTTCCATGGCCTCTGCCTCAGGTGCTAGATCGGCTCTGGTTGCAGCAGAGCAATGCCCCAGATGGGAGGAGCATTGTACCCTGGTGGGCATGCTGGGTGGATCCTGATTGGATGCATATGGGAGTCTGTCTGTCTGCACCCCCCACCCTGGCTTCTCACTTCAGAAAAATATAAATAAATAAATAAATAAAGTTAAACACATAATAATTTAGAAAGTATGTACTTGATCTGTAAGTTGTTCTGGAGGGGTAGCTTTCAGAAAAGAGCATGCTACTATTTTCTAGAGAAAGTAACTACCAATGCAATCTAGAATATGTAACCAATGTGCATAACTAGACTATTACAGTTCCTGAAATAATTCAGATGATCTTGGATTCTGGGATTTTTGTTTGGGTTTTGTACAGTGACAAGTGCAGTAATAGCATGAAATGAAATCGTAGAGTCTATTACACAGTACTTCTATGAAGCCTTAAGAAAGTAATGCATGTAGGTTACTTTAGGTTGTGGGTTGACACAAGTTTTCTATGCAAAAAGTATTAACTTTAGACAGAGCTGTGCTAATAGTTACATTATATTGATAATAATAGTCATATTGGTGGAGGTGGTATTTATTATTGTTTTAATAGTAACAAGTTGCTAACAATGAAGAAAACTCTGAAACAAATTGCCCCACAAGAAACTCACATTTTTGTTGTCTTACTTTCCAAATTTGAAATGATTGCCACAGTTTTCTTTTAAATATTCTATTTCAAAATGGACAGCCATTAGTAAAGGAAAGGATAATCTTTATTAAAGAAAATGATGAAGCTTAGCACAATCACCAGAGCATTACAGTTGTGCTGGAATAAGTAGATTTTTATATCACCCTAATAATTGCTAAATATATTTGGTTATTGCCTAACTAAAAAACCCACAAAAACAATCCTGAGTAGTTAGGCATTTTTATTATGATTTAAGTATAAATACTGGAAATATCAATTTTATATCATATAACTCAATAAAAGTCTATTATATATAAAACTAATTTACATGTCTACACCTTACATATGTATCCATACTTAATTACTATTTCAGTATTAGTTCATGAAAATATACATTTATTTAATAGTAATCAATAATTTTAGTACAGGAAATTATCCTGTCAAATATAACTCTTGACAAAGAAACATCTCTCTTTAAAAGCTAAAACCCCTCATCTCTTAGATACATTTTGAATCTCTTGTTCAAGTTCATTCCCCAGGAACCTAAGATCTCCCTCACATTTCATTGACTTTTAAATTGAATAATAAAATGTTAATTTGTATTGTAAAGGTCTTTTTCTTTCTTCCCCTTACAAAGAATTTGACATTGATGTGAATGGCCATTGTAAAAGATCCTTAAAGGAATCATACAAAAAAAAAGAAAAATACCTTTCAGGCTTTTGATTACAATTTTCAGAGGAAAATTATTTGCATTCGCATTCGGAAATCCTTTCTAAAATGCATAGATCAGTGTCTCAGATTGTTCAAAGGCCAGAGGAAGACCTTTTGTGCAATGTGTCTGGAGAAGGCCCAGCAAAAGTCGGTTCCAAGAGTAAGAGGTTGTTCAGTAATGTCAGATGGTTCCCTGGAGTCTTGCACACTGTCATATTATTTCTTGCTAATGTTGACACAAATTAAATGAATTTTCTGTTCCTTTTCATCTATACAGTATTATCAAAAAAGACAGCTGATAGCTATATCAATATGATCATTTAAGTTTAAGAGTTTTAACTGGGGGGCAGAGGTGGATGTGCCCACACTTCCAAAAAGATTAGGAAAGTCATATTTTGTAAAAAAAAAAAAATACTAAGCCTCTGTGTTGAAAATTGAAGCTATCGTTTTGTGAGTTTTTTTTAAACCATGCTGTTTTTAAATGAATGGTTTATAAAAGACTGAATTTTACATTGTAGGTCTATTATTAAGTACAGAGATTGACCGAAAAGTAAATAAGAACTTTGATAAAACATTTACTAGAAATATAAAGATATGAGTCCATATATTTATGAGAGGATGTCCTCAGTTTATGAATATGTCTTGAGGTTTAATGATAATTTACATATAATTAATCACCAGAGAAGAATAAGAAATTAAATATAACATCACAAACAAATGTTACCAAAAGTACTGGCAATTTTTAAAAGAAAACACTTAAAATGACTATTCTGGAAGATGGAAAGGTATTTTGTTCCACTGGGAAATGGTATTCCTGGAATCATGTAAATTTGAAATAAGAGGCAAATATGATTGGCATTTATTCCAATGCTGTTAATTTACAAAAAAAAAAAAAAAATGAATGGCAGAGGGAAAAAAAGTGTCTCACGTTTTCAATATAAAATAAAATGATCTTTTTGTTTACCAATAAAACAATCATAATGAAAAGCAGAAATTGTATTTTTTTATTTTGGGGGATATATGTTGAAATTTATATTGAAAATGTTCATCTGAAACCTATGTACTTTCATTGATCGATGTCACCCGGCTGAATTTAAATTTCTAAATAAAATAAGAAAAAACAACTTTAATTCTTTTATCTATTCAACTTCCTTTTAAAAGATGCATATAAAACTAAAAATTCTAACATTTATATACTTGCCGACTACCTTGCTAATTTCATAAAAACATTAACATATGAATTCCATTCTGTCTAGCTCTTTCTTTCATAACATTTTTTTTCTTTTCATCGCTCATACAGGGCACACTTGCTTTTAGTCTCTATATGATCATTTTGATTTAAGTCCTTGGCTTTCCTGGATTGACTGATTCTGATAAACTATTTCTATTTCATCAGGTTCTGTTTGGCTCTGATGATTCACAGTAATTTTGTAGCCTTTGCTACATCACAACCTCTTAGGTCTGTGTAATGAGGTATGCAGGGCCCTCATTTTCCCCCCTTACAGTTCAATCCTAAAGTGTAATGTGAAAAGTGAGATTAGTATTTTGTTAGTTAGGAAACCCACAGAAGTCACATTAATAGCACACTTTTTCTAAACTGTCCATTGTAACAGGAAAATTTGAGGTTAATTGTCCTATTATGTAATTATTACCTCCTTTCCTTTAATAACAGGCCAATTACTTAAAAATATGAATAAGTATGATTAGACTTTTTATAATTAGGCCATGTAAAGGAACAGCAGAACACTATTGTCTATTTAAGATGAAAATAATAATTGACAGGTTTATCTGGATTGATCATACCCCCGTGTTTACAAACGCTATCTATTAAAACTTGCTCCATCAAACCTTCATTTTCTCTAACAGTGTCAACACAGATTTTGCTAGTGTAAATGGAATAACACTGCTACACAAAGCACTGTTCTAACTGAACAGTGCTCCGACGTAAAGGAATATAGAAAACAGCAATCCAACTTCAAAAAGAAAAGTTGTACAGCATTTGCAGCTCTGACATGGAGGACAGGCACAATTTTTAGCACGTGAAACAAATATCAAAGTGTAAGAATTAATCAATTTTCAGACTCTGATGAAATGTCCAGCTGAGTTTTGAACAATATTAAAGGCAGAAATATAGTTTATTATTCCATTTATTTTAAGATCACTGACATAGTAACATTAACTATCTAGAACACAGTTAACGAAAAGGGAAACGGGTAATATTTGGCAGCTTACCACATAACACAACTTTAAAAAATGTATTACATTTAGGTAAACTGTGTAAGAATTATTTGATATAGACATGGGGTAGAAAATAAATTTCAGGAATTCAATAATTTGTCCATAAACATACAAACAACAATTTGTGTAGTTAAGACTCAAATCTAAGTACTCTAACTCCAAAATCTATACTTAAATTTTATAATGTTAATTTTAACTAAATATAATCTATATACTTAACCTATAACATCTCCTTAACCTCTATAATTTAAGAAAACAAAAACCTTTTAGAAAATATACATATACTCTACATATATACATATATAAAATAAAGTTACTGCTGAGAGACCAAACTCAAAAGGATAAATTCCTGTACTAAAATGTTTGCCTTTTCACAAAGGAGCGCGAATTCTACCTCATTTGATTGACACCCCCTGCCACTCCCTTCATTTACAGCATACGCTTTGCCATACAGCCAAGTTTAACTGCTAATTTCTTCAATGTAACATAAAACGATTCCCAACTATTGCAGTTTTTTTTTTGTGTGTGTGTTTTTTAACCTTTGTCAAGACTTAGCAGGATGAAAAAGCTATTACATTTATTAATTTAAAAACATACAGCCTTGGAAAAAAAAACATACAGCCCTGGCTGGTTGGCTCAGTGGTAGAGCATCGACCCAGCCTGTGGAAGTCCCAGGTTTGATTCCCACCCAGGACACACAGGAGAAGCGCCCATCTGCTTCTTCCCCCTTCCCCCTCTCCTTTCTGTCTCTCTCTTCCCCTCCCGCAGCCAAGGCTCCATTGGAGCAAAGTTGGCCCTGGCGCTGAGGATGGCTCCTCAGGCGCTGAGGATGGCCTCTGCCTCAGGCGCTAGAATGGCTCCCGTTGCACCAGAGCAATGTCCCCTGGTGGGCATGCTGGCTGGATTCTGGTTGGGGGAATGCCGGAGTCTGTCTGTCTACCTCCCACATCTTTTCACTTTGGAAAAATACAAAAAAAAGTCAAAAACAAAAACAAAACACATCATAAACCACCTTTGTAGAATTATAATTCTAAGAGCTGGGCAAAGAGAAATGAGCAGTAAGTAGTGAGGAAAGTAAATGTCTGAATCACTCGGGCTGCTTTTTCAAATTTAACATGCAGAGTAAATTCCTTTTTTTTCTCTGTCTCAGGTGATCCGATACCATCCACTGTTTTTAAATATTATGTTTCGGAGATTCTTAGAGTCCCCAACATGGTGCGAATGCTGGTGTCACAACAAAATTCATACACTGAAGCACCAGTTCTCCAGTGTGATGAGTTTTGCAGGTAGAGCCTTGGGGTGATTAGACTTCTGTTATGAGGGTGAGCTCCCATGATGGGATTACTGTCCTTATAAGACGAGGAGGAGTGACCTCAGCTCTCCTTCTCTCCTCCATGTGAGGACGCAGTGAGAAGCCAGGAAGCAGGTTCTTACCAGACACTGAATAGAATGGCTCCTTAATCTTAAACCTTCCAGCCTCTAGAGCTGAGTAATAACTGTCTGTTGTTAAAGCAACCCAGTCTATGGCACTGTGTCACAGCAGCCCACGATGGACTCCGTTGGGTTATGCCCCAAATCCAAATGTTGAAGCCCTAATCCTTGACGATTTAGTATTCTGAGGTGGAGGCCTATGGAGGAAAATAGGTTGAGTAAGGTCATGAGTGTGAGGCCCTCATAATGGAACTGATGCTCTTATAAAAAGAGGAAGAGGCAGGATTCATGCACAAAAAAAAAGGCCATGTGAGGCAACAAGGAGAAGATAGCTGTCTGCAAGCCAGGAAGAGAGTTCTCACCCGACGCCTCATCTTGTAAAACTGTGGAAAATAAATATTCGTTGTTTTAGCCTCCTGGTCGATGATATCTTGTTATAGGAGCTTGAGCTGACAAAGACAGTGCTCTTTAAGAATTAAGAATTTATTACTAATTCTTAAATTTTTAAAACTCAACAAAATTAGTTCTTTTATTTTTTTATATTTTTATTTTTTATTTTTTTTTGTGACAGGGACAGAGAAAGACAGAGAGAGGGATATATAGGGACAGACAGACAGGAAGCAAGAAAGATGAGAATCATCGATTCTTTTTTTTTTTTTTTTTTCTGAAGCTGGAAACGGGGATAGACAGTCAGACAGACTCCTGCATGCGCCTGAACGGGATCCACCCGGCACGTCCACCAGGGGGCGATGCTCTGCCCACCAGGGGGTGATGCTCTGCCCCTCCGGGGCGTCGCTCTGTCGCAACCAGAGCCACTCCAGCACCTGGGGCAGAGGCCAAGGAGCCATCCCCAGCGCCCAGGCCATCTTTGCTCCAATGGAGCCTCGGCTGCGGGAGGGGAAGAGAGAGACAGAGAGGAAGGAGAGGGGGAGGGTAGGAGAAGCAGATGGGCGCTTCTCCTGTGTGCCCTGGCCGGGAATCGAACCCGGGACTTCTGCACGCCAGGCCGACGCTCTACCACTGAGCCAACCGGCCAGGGGAATCATCAGTTCTTTATTGTGACACCTTAGTTGTTCATTGATTGCTTTCTCATATGTGCCTTGACCAGGGGGCTCCAGCAGAGCAAGTGATCCCTTGCTCAAGCCAGTGACCTTGGGCTCAAGCTGGTGAGCCTTGTTCAAACCAGATGAGCCCACACTCAAGCCAGTGAACTTGTGGTTTCGAATCTAGGTCATCCACATCCCAGTCGGAGCCTCTATCCACTGAATCACCACCTGGTCAGGCTTGTTCTTTTATAGAATCTGATTATTGTCAGTGGTTCTTTCCAGTTTCACACAAATTCTAGATGGTCTCCAGGTTAACAGTCGGCTTCCTTTTTCCCAAAACTATGGAAGCCTGTTAGGCAAATTCTTTGTTAGCTTTTATAGAGCTATCAGTGGGTTTCTGAGTTGACAGTTGCTTTCAACCAAAGTACCCAGACCCCTTTGATAAAAATTTAATAGCCAGAAAATTGGATGAATGCTCTGAGTTTTTGACAACTTTGGGTAATCTTTGACATCTTTCTTTCAGACCTTCCATCGTATCTACAAACAATTCCGTAGAGCTCATCTTCGGTGTACCTCCATAATCCAGCCATATATCGTGACCTCCACTTTGCCACTGTCGTCCGGAAACACAATCATCTCCTACCTGGTTTATTTCAATAGCTTCCTAACTGCTTTCTCAATTCTTTCCTTGTTCTGTCTCCATCCTCATTGATGTTTACTACTGCAGCAGCTACATAAGTGTTCTTTGTAACACATAAATGAAATTATTACAGACCCTGCTGAAAGCCCTTCAATGCTTCTTACCTTGCGTAGAGTAAAATGTAAAGTCACTAGGTTCTTACATGTCCAGAATGCCAGTTACTTGAACGATCTCCTATTCTTCTTCTCCTTCTATATTTGCTCTCACCACTCTGAACTCCTTGTTCTTTCTAGAACACACCCACCATATTCTCTTGTCAGAGCCTTTTGACTTGATCTTCTATTCTGAAAAACCTTTCTTCAAAGAGCTGTGTGGTTTCTACCTTGTACTCTTCAAATATTATCTCCTCACTAATTTCTCATTGCCTTTTCAATATTATGAATGCCTTCCCTACCTATGCACACACACAAACCTCTGTTGGTTTCTATATATTTGCTAAATCCTGGGCTGAACTCTATAGAACTATTGACTACCACCTCATTTCTCCTCCTGCATTTGCTCTATAACTGTGTTGACTTCACTCAACCTTCCCCAGTATAACATACCTCTGCCTACCTACATGCTGCCACACAAGTCTCCAATTAGGTTTCACACATTCATGGATGAGGTCAAACAGGTCCCTCTTCTTCCATCATATTTACATCCCAGTTTCTGGACAGCTGATATCTGTTCTTTATATTCTTAACTTTTGTTTTCATATTTCTAATGCTATTTTGCCCCATAATTCCATTTTTTCACCTTTTCTTTTGCACTCTGTGACCTAAATAAATTTCTACTCTTTCTCTTTATATTTTAGTTATGAAGAGATGTAACCTATCATATGATCAAGACTCACTTTCTCTATTCAACTTCTTTGATTATCAACCTTCAGTCCAGGGGTGTGAATCTGTTTTCTCCTAAGCATTCCCCCTTCAACTCCTGCTGATCTCTTCTTTCTTTGCTGGAAGCATCCCAAAAGCTAAAGGAATTCTTCACCACCAAACCAGTATTACAAGACACGGTAAAGGGTCTTCTTTATGAAAGAGAAAAAAAATCAAAATTTGAATAATAAAATGACAATAAATATATATCTATCAGCAATTATTTTAAATGCAAATGAATTCAATGCTTCACTCTAAAGGCACATGGAGGCTGAATGGTAAAGGAAACAAGACCCTTACATACGTGTGTACAAGAGACTCACTTCAGATTGAAAGACACACAGACTGAAAGTGAAAAGAAGGAAAAAGAAATTCCATGAAAATGGAAATGAAAAATAAAGCTTAGATTGCAGTATTTATACCAGACAAAATAGACTTTAACACAAACCTTATAACAAGATACAACAGAAGACCCAGCAATTCCACTTCTTGGTATTTATCCAAAGTAACCAAAACACTAAATTGTAAAAATAGATGCATCCGTATGTTCATTGCAGTATTATTTACAATAGCCAAGATAAAAGGAACAGCCTAAATATTCAACAATAGATGAAGGTGTAATAAGTGGTGTATATATGCAATACAATATGACTCAGCCACTTATAAAAGAGAGAGAGAGAGAAGAAATCTTGCCATCTGCAACAATACGGAAGGACCTAGAGGATACTATGCTGAATGAGTTAAGTTAGAGAAAGATAAAAGCCATATAATTTCACTTATATGTGGAATCTAAAAAGCAAAATAAAGAAGTAGATGAGGAAGAGATTCAGTACATACAGAGAACATTTTGATGGTTGTCGGATAGGAGGAGGTTAAAGGGGGCTGGATGAAAAAGGTAAAGGATTAAGACTACAGATTGGTAGTTACAAAGTAGTCATAGGGAATGCAGTTAATGATACTGTAATAACTATGCATGGTGTCAGATGGGAACTAGATTTATTGGGGTGATCACTTTATATGTTATATAAATGTCTAATCACTATGTTATTCATGGGCAACTAATATAATATTGTATATGTCATTTGTAATATTTTTTTAAAATCTAGAATTTATTATCTATTTTACAACATTGTTGATACATAGAATTGCATTATTTGGGTTTTTGAATTTGGTGCAATAGTAAAACGAAATTACACTCCTCCCTATGAATACATATAAGCTCAATTAGGTAAAGGATTAGTCTTTTGTCCACTATTGTTTTCCAGAACTTAGAAGACCATCTAACATAAAGAAAAAGAAATTTCCATTGAGGGAATAAAAGAGAGGCTTTATCAATTTGATAAATTAAAGAAGGGTAGACTATAAAAAAGTCACACTGTAAAATGGTAAGATTTTAGAAGGCTTTATATATAATATAATACTATTTATATTACAAGGTATTAAATAAGAATTTAGCTCATAAGGATAAAGTAAAATACTTAAAATGCAATTATAGTTTCTCTTTTCTAAAGCAGAATTGCTAAATAACATAGAGTGAAAAGTTCTTGAAATAAACACAGAAGTGCTGGTAATTAACACCCATCACACAAGTGGTATTATGAAAAGAATCAATAAATATTCTTATAGTTGGTTCTAAATTTTTTATGAAAAATAGATTTAAGTGGGCAGGCTTCCTTATCTCCCTCCTTGGATCAAAGAGACATGTCTCCAAATTTTTTTTTGTTTTTTTGTTTGTTTTTACAGAGACAGAGAGAGAGTCGGAGAGCGGGATAGATGGGGACAGACAGACAGGAACAGAGAGAGATGAGAAGCATCAATCATCAGTTCTTTGTTGCAACACCTTAGTTATTCATTGATTGCTTTCTTATATGTGCCTTGACCGTGGGCCTTCAGCAGACTGAGTAACCCCTTGCTCAAGCCAGTGACCTTGGATCCAAGCTGGTGAGCTTTGCTCAAACCAGATGAGCTCATGCTCAAGCTGGTGACCTCGGGGTCTCGAACCTGGGTCCTCCGCATCCCAGTTCAACACTCTATCCACTGTGCCACTGCCTGGTCAGGCTGTCTCCAATTTTTAAAAGTTACACAAGATAATCACTACGGAATAATTGAGCCTTAATATGTAGAAGCCAGGGGACAGCAAATATGAAGATGACAGAAAACAAACTTTCTGGCATACTCTGGATGGCATTTTATGTATATCGTAGGGTTAACAAACAGTTCCTTCATTGAATGATGAATAAAAGGATGATTTTTGCCTTAGCTAATAGTCAGAGAACATTTTATTCTTAGGATCCAAGAAATATACCTTTTCTTAGATAAATTCTGTATGACAGATTTAATACATATATTAGCCTACTGGATTATGCCTGTGATCCTAATTAAAATAATTTTATGTTTCTTGAAATTGAGAACAAGGAAAGCAGAGTAATTAGAAGTTCACCTTTGTTAAACAGTCGAGAGTATTTTGACTCTTCCGGTAGCTCCATTCCATCTCCATTTCCTCCTCTTTCCTTGTGTAGTTTAGTTGAAAGTATGAGTACCTTCAATAGACTATTAAGTACTTGCATTTCATATTAGCCGGATACACCAGAAGCCTAAACAGTTTCATCAAGAAACATTTGAGTAGTTGCAATAGAAAAATTCTATGTATTTCTTACTTGGAAATAAGGGCTTTTATTTTCAATAATTAAGCAATTAGACAATGCCAAAGTTGGTTGGGAACCTATATTTTCAGAAACAGGAAAGGGAGTAAAAGATGTATTTCAAATCAAGACAGGTACTGATGGATGTTTGTTTAGCAGTGCCGTGTCCACTATAGAATAGATTCAGCCATTCCAACAGCTGTCCTTGTAAGTGGTGAAGGCTATTATTTGACACGACAGTAAATTATAATATGCATGAAGTGAAAATAAATTCTTTTTGTAGGAGGGAGAACATCTCAGTTGAATCAATAACTTGTATATTTACTCTTAGTTAACACTCTTAAAATATTTTTATTTCTAATGGGAGTACAGGAACAACTAGTAGAATGCCTGCTTAATAAAAAGTATATAAAAGCAGGGGTCCCCAAACTACGGCCCGGCCCGCGGGCCACATGCGACCCCCTGAGGCCATTTATCCGGCCCCCACCGCAATTCTGGAAAGGGCACCTCTTTCATTGGTGGTCAGTGAGAGGAGCATAGTTACCATTGAAATACTGGCCAGTTTGTTGATTTAAATTTACTTGTTCTTTATTTTAAATATTGTATTCATTCCCATTTTGGTTTTTTTACTTTAAAATAAGATATGTGCAGTGTGCATAGTGATTTGTTCATAGTTTTTTTTTTTAATCCGGCCCTCCAATGGTCTGAGAGACAGTGAACTGGCCCCCTGTGTAAAAAGTTTGGGGACCCCTGATATGAAGTATTATTTTCCATTATCTCCTACAATGATTTTAAATGTTTCTTTCACATGCAGTTAAATATTGCAAAGGGGAAGTAATGCTCTTTTGGTTTTTCATTTTTAGAAATATAAACAAAATTTATGTCCAGTAAAAGATTATTTGTATTTGAAATAATAATGGTAAAATTCCTCCTTGGTAAGACTTACAGTATTGGAAAGGAACTGTTGAAGTTATAGGGTGTGAAGGAATACTTTAAGAATGTTTAGGAGAGGTAACTCTCCTGTCTAATCTTTTGTCTGAATACAAAGAAAAACTAGAAAATAAATGCTTACAATAACAATATACTTTATTTTTAAACTTTATTAGTTTTGAAGAAATAAACCAGTTGATATTGAACTGAAAAAGGTAGATTAAATATGGAAAAAATAAGAATGGAAAGGTACCATCTAGGAATATTTAAGATTTCTTTATAAGGTAGATATCTGAAAAAAAATGCTAAGCTTAAAATTAACTGGAAAATGTAATTTAGAGACACTCCTCCTTTTGCCTATTTTAAAATGTAATTTACATTCTCAGAGAAAAAGGAGATGATACCTAGCCTTTGAGTGAATTCAAATGCTGGTGGAAAAAAAATAGGCATTTGGCTGCTTGGAACCTGCTTTGAAGCTTCTGAGTTGAAACACTGCTCCAGGAAGCTATGCCCCATGGATGGAATTAGTAAATCAATCTACTTCTATGACCTGAGGAAACCATAAAGAACATTTATCAATAATGGCAGGCAATGAAGAAAGAAATGTATATTATGTTAGGCTGCTGCATTCAGGAAAAAGATATATGGTAATAACAGTATAGGCAGACAATTGTAGGTAAAAAAAAAAAATTATTATTTTAAATGATAGTTAAAGTAAAAATATACACACCCAGCCACTGTAATTTACTTTTTTTGATTGAAAAGAGAAAATCTTTTATCCTAAAGATGTTTAGACCAAATTTGACAGCTTGAATAATGAGCACTTCATATAATAATTCTAGATGACTTGATAGAGTATCCATTTGTCAGTGATGAAATGTACATGCTTTGAGAAAATAATTCTCTAGAATACCATGTTCCTGATGTTAAAGAAGAAAGAGTTAATTATTCTTTGATAGTAATCATGGAAATATCTCCAATAATGACGTTGCTGTAAGCATGTAACTATTTTTCTAATCTTGCAGTAACTTCTAATATTTTTAATCTCTATGACAAAAAGTATTATTAACTTCTACCTTCATATTTATGCTTTCCAATATAGCATGCTATAGTATCATCTACTCTTTGCTTGGCATTAATGAAATTAATACAAAATACTGTTAATAAGTGTTCACATTCATATCTGCATATTGTAATATAATCAGCAACTTTAAGAATTGAGCTTTTCTAGAACTTGTTTATATTAAACAATCAGATTCCTCAAGCATACTCATATTATACTTTAAAAGATTAACATATAATGTAAAATATGCTTAAAATTATGATTGGTATTTTAAAAGTATTAACATTTTATAATACAGGCACCTCTGAAACTTTGTTTCAGATGCACTGACTTAGCCATATAACTGAACTGTCAGTTAAATGAAAAATTTTAATAATTAAAATGTGATACTATAAGTAGGTTCTTAGGGATTTAAAGACTCAAAAATTAAAATTAAACATAAATGAGGTTAGAGTTTATTCATGTATGAATTGCTTTGTTTTGGAATCACTCACCCAAAATAATGATCTGATCATTTTCAGTGGGCAAGCACATTTTCTTAAATTGGATAAGGCTCATTAGGCCCACTTTTATATACAGTTAAAAATGAACTCCTTCAAAGAGCATTCATCAAACAGCTACAATGTGCAATTGATTTAGGGTTCAGAAAGAAACAACTTTTTTTGGTTTCATGAACCTTACAGAAAACAGTCTGGCGATACTGTTGGATAAATCAATAAGTAGAGTTATAGCAGTTTAGGTTCTGTGTAACTTATATGGTAGGTAAATTAAAATGAACATTACTCCCTGTAGATGGACATGTGGAAGTGGACATAGCGTGCTCACCTCTGTTTCTCATATTAATATGTACATCAAATTATCTACCAGAATGCATGTACCAAAAAGAGGCACTAACCCATCAAACAGAATGACCTGGATAGTTGCTCCCTAGACTCTTTCATTGGCCACCCCAGTGCTAATACATAGCATATTTAAGTAAAGGGACCTTAGTAGCAGGGACAGAGACTAAAGTGTAAGCTCAGCAGCATGACACATTAATTAAATCTGATCTAGCAATACTGCTAACAAAGATCCAATTTTCCAGAGAAAAGAGACCAATATTCAGTTTCCAATATGGCACCATCCCTCAGAGAGGGCACACGCCCGTTAACAGGAAGAATTATACATTGGGAGAGAAACACTGTGGAAGGAGAAGACATTATTTGGATGTGGGTTTTCTTTTTGACTAAAAGTCTTCAGCTAATATTACTGTCCCAGGGTTTACCATATGATGGATCACCAGCATGGACTCTCACGTCATAACACATCCAAACAGGGGTCTACTTTGTAGCAAAGAGGTGTGGGAGTAGCTCACAAAACATGGGATCACATACCCCACCATCCAGAGGCTACAGGCCTGAGAGAGCTTTAGAACGGCCTGCAAAAGGCACAATAAAAGTGCCAGATTGAAGACAATAATTAAGAGGATGAGGCACTGTATCCCCAGGGGCACTGTATCCCCAGGGCTTACATTTCAAATCAGAGACTTTTCATATGATGCTGTCTCCAAAAGGTAAAACACAGGAATCATGGGACCAAGGAATGCAGTCAGAAAGTAGAAACACTGCAACGTTTCCCACGACCCACTTGCAAAATTGTGCTCCCTTTTCTGTCAGTTCTGGACCCTGATTGTGTAGATGATAAGGAGACAATTTCACCCAGGGATACAGACTCATCTAAATTAGTTATAAGCCACCAGTGTTACCTGGGAACTCAAGATTCCTTTTGCTAAGGGACTAGCAAGAAAACAGTTTTCCAACTAGGGGGGTAATCAACCATAACCATTAGAATATTGGAAGTCTGCTATAACAGTGCCCCCCCCCAGCCGCGGACTGATACCGGTCCGTGGGCCATTTGGTACCGGTTGGCAGAGAAAGAATAAATAACTTACATTATTTCCGTTTTATTTATATTTAAGTCTGAACAATATTTTATTTTTATCATGTTTGTTTGTTTATTTATTTATTTATTTATTTATTTATTTATTTATTCCGAAGCTGGAAAACGGGGAGAGACAGTCAGACAAACTCCCGCATGCGCCCGACCGGGATCCACCTGGCACACCCACCAGGGGCAACGCTCTGTCCCTCCGGGGTGTCACTCTGTTTCGACCAGAGCCACTCTAGCGCCTGGGCCATCTTTGCTCCAATGGAGCCTCGACTGCGGGAGGGGAAGAGAGAGACAGAGAGGAAGGGGGGGGTGGAGAAGCAGATGGGCGCTTCTCCTGTGTGTCCTGGCTGGGAATCCAACCCAGGACCCCTGCACGCCAGGCCAATGCTCTACCACTGAGCCAACCGGCCAGGGCTTCAATATTTTATTTTTAAAAAATGACCAGATTCCCTTTGTTACAACCGTCTAAGACACACTCTTGACGCTTGTCTCTTGACGCTTGTGATACATTTATCCATCCCACCCTAAAGGCCGGTCCATGAAAATATTTTCTGACATTAAACCGGTCCGTGGCCCAAAAAAGTTTGGGGAATACTACTGTGCTATAATACGTGAGGACAAGGAAGGTGATGCTTAGCACCCACATGCTCCATGGGAGCACCTCCTTGATCCTGCAGTCCCAAACAGACAGGTGTAGTGACCGCACCCTGAGCAGAGCACAGTGACCTGGGATTCAGAATCACTGGCAAGAGGGTCTTTTTTAAGCCACCAGACAGCCACCAGACTGAGCTGCTGGCAGGGTGTGAAGGGAATCTGGGCTGTGTCATTACTTCATGAAGATCATCACTATCCGTTGTGGACCCAAGAGAAGCTTCAGCATTGAGGGGCTGTATAGTTCAATACTCTACCTTTCTTCTTCTAATTTCCTCCAGGAAGACAGACTGTCAAGAGACCCCGAAGTATCTGCTCTAAGAATTTACACTAAACTGCCTGACCTGTGGTGGCGCAGTGGATAAAGCATCGACCTAGAAATGCTGAGGTCGCCAGTTCGAAACCCTGGGCTTGTCTGGTCAAGGCACATATGGGATTTGATGCTTCCAGCTCCTCCCCCTTCTCTCTCTCTGTCTCTCTCCTCTCTAAAAATGAATTAAAAAAAAATTAAAAAAAAAAAGAATTTACACTAAACTGCCTGACCTGCGGTGGCCCAGTGGATAAAGCATCGACCTGGAAATGCTGAGGTCGCTGGTTCAAAAACCTGGGCTTGCCTGGTCAAGGCACATATGGGAGTTGATGCTTCCTGCTCCTCCCCACCTTCTCTCTCTGTCTCTCCTCTCTCTCTCCTTCTTTGTGTCTCTCCCTCTCTCTCCTCTCTAAAATGAATTTTAAAATAAATAAAATAAAAAGCAATCAATAAAAATAATAAATAAAAATAAAATAAGAATTGACACTAAACAAGTAGAGAGAGAGGATGAGGGGCTAGATTCTGGATGACATTATGATGTGCTCACTCTCCGCACGCCTGTTCTTTGAAGGACTTTCTGCCTTCCCTCCTGGGAATGCTGTCAGAAGGTAGCTTTCAGTTGTCAACCCCATCCTTACTTTCAGAGCTCCACTTCATCTAAGGTCATGCACTTTGCTGGGTGACACAAATCAATTGGCCGCTGGCTGCAGAGGTTATAAGGTTCCCTCTGGCTCTTTGCTCCTGTGCCCCTAGCGTCCACAAGTCTCTATGTGAAGAGAATACCTTAGTGAGCATCTGGCACACCATACTCTCACTCGGAGTCGGCCTCTCGGGAAATCCGGGTTGAAACACTGCCAAGACTACCACGTTACAGGTTATTTTAGTCTTATTATAGTGTCTCCTATCGATCGTCATCCAAGAGTTCTGCCCATTCAACTCCACAGTCACTCCTGTCATTTATTGTCATGACCGCTTTTCCTCCCTTTTCTCTCCTCCCATTCCCTTTTCCTTTCCTTCCCATCCTCAGTGGTTTCCTTTGTTCCTTCAACAACCAGTCTTTCCCAGTTCTTTATTCTGCCTTTTCTTTCTCCCCACATCTTTTTTTTTTCTTCTTTATATATTTTACATTTTTACAGAAACAAGCGTACACGCACCGGTGTTACTATTGACGTATAAAATATTCTACAATAAATTGCCTACACACCTATTTGCCTTTCAAAAAAAAAAAACTCCTTATTCTGAAGCAATGTGTCCTCTATATTACAATTTTGCATATTGAAATGCCACATCTTTGAAAACAACTTAGATGCTGTCAGCTGGTTAACAGCAGGGAATGTAGCAAATATTCCAGTAAGGAGACAATATGAAATAATTTTCCCGAATTTTCATTGTACTTTGCTTATTATTATTTTTTTTCTTTTTGTCTCTTTCATTGCCTAATTGCAGTAATACCCTAGCCCTGGAAACTGTTAAAATCTGAGCAGTGCTTCTGAAGTTTAAAATGCAAAGAGCAGTCCTCCTTTATTGTACAGGTTTTCTATGATAATACTTAGAATGAGTCACTCATCCTGAAAGTGGCCTTCTAAATTACCATGAAATAACCATGGCTGCTATTACACACACTTACAGATGTGATTTGAATTCTCTGGAACTCCTCTGCACTTTGAATGAGAATTAGCAGCTTTGAAAGATTTACCTTCACACTGAAAAACGATCAAAGCAAGCAGAAAAATGAACTTAAGGTTCTTGTTCAGGATAGAGCTCTCCAACGCTTCTCATGCCAAATTAGAACCTCCAAATGCTTCGGTCTCTTGCAAATTGTCTATTTTATAGGTAATTTGTCCTAATCAATACAGGTTAATGAAGATTTTTTCATATAATTATTCCATCATTCTTTGACTGTTTGAATCCTGTTTTGAAAAAAAAAAATCAAACCTCAAAAAGGAGAGGAGAAAAGGAAGCTTCAGTCAATATTTTAATCAGTGCTTGCCAAAGTTTCTCCTCAATGTGATGTCGACCCTGTCAAGAAAGCTAGCTTCTGCCAGTGCGCAGGAGGCTTTGTCCAGGTGCAATAAGAAGCACAGGATCAAAAACTTGCTGTTTGAAAGAGACTTTATAAACATCGTCATCTTCCATTTCTCCCTGCCTGGTCTTTCCCTTCAGCCTCTTGGATTCCCGGTGCCCCCCCCCCCACCACCATCATTGGCTCAGCCAGTAAGGTTGCTTGAAACAACGCCAGGGAGTAAGAAAACAGGTGCAAAATATGCCTCCTAGCTGCCATGCCGCTGAGGAGGGAAAAAGTGTGTTGACAAATCATCACTCGGAGCCCTGTAAGAAAACCTGAAAGGAGGTCTTCAGTCCAATAAAACATCATGGTGTTTGAGCAGAACTCTAAGATAATCTAAATAATATAAAAATCATCCTGGCATAAAAGGCGGTCTTCATCAAGCAAACAAATAAACAAACACAACAAAAAATTTAAATTTGATGTTAGAACTCAGAATCTATAATTCTGACAAGAAGAAACTAATAAATACAGATATTTTCTGTATAAAAATAAATTCCACGACTGTGGACATAATTCTGTTCTATACTGTAGGCTCCCACTTACTGAATGCCGGGTTTCCTACAATTGTATTTAATTCCATAGCATGCTCTGATAATTATCCCATCACTTATCTAAAAAAATCCATGCCTTTATATATATAATTAATAAATTATAGAAAGAGTCTATAAAAACGGAGTCCAATATATTAGAAGAAAGATATCCCATATTGGGTTATAGATGCTTGTTAGAAGGCAGTGCGTGCAATCTTGGTTGATATGAACAAATATCATGGTGTCTTAGATTTCTCAACTACAAAATTGTTTTAAAATTCTGTAACTGGTAATTCCTCTGATTTTCCTTACAGTTTGTCTTGCTTTATATATAATCCATCATCTGCCCAGTGCTGGTGCTACACCATGCACTCACAGGCTATTCCTAATCTACAGCATTTCCTCTTTCAATCTTTCATCACACTCACCCATGTTTCTGGTGAGCTGCGTAGTGACGTCATTTATAGATGATGGCACTATTGACTATTTCGCCTTAGCCTGGACATTTTAATGATGTGACTTCTTCCCATCCTTGAATATAGTATGCTTTTCTGCTTGTCTGTATCTTCTTTGAAGCCCTGGCAGGATAGCTCGGTTGGCTGGAGTGTCGTCCTGAAGCACAGAGGTTGCCAGTTCGACCTCTGGTCAGGGCACAGACAGGAGCAGCTCCACGTTGCTGTCTCTCTTTATCTTTTCCATTTCTTTCTTCAGATTTTTTTTATAATTTTCCCAGTAAAGGTCTTTTACAATCTTCGTTAAGTTTATTCTTAGATATTTTATTCTTTTGCAGCAATTATCAATGGGATTTCTTAGTTACCTTTTCTGATTGTTAATTATTGATGTGTAAAAATGCTACTGCTTTCTTAAAATTTTGCTACTTTACTAATTAATTTATCAGATCTAATAGTTTTTTTTTTTTTTCCCTCTCAGCTCTTTAGTATTCTCTAGATACAGTATCACATCATCAGCAAATAATGACAGTTTTACTTCTTTTCTGATTTGGAATTTTTCTTTTTCTTTTCATCTTATTGGTGTGGCTAGGACGTCCAGTACTATGTTGAATAAGACGGGGGAAAGCAGACATTGCTGCCTTGTTCCATAATTTAAAGGGGAACACTTGTAGTTTTTGCCCATTGAGCATGATGTCAGCTGTGAATATTGTTTATGACTTTCTGTATATTGAGCTATCATCCTACTTGATATCAACTATCTATATGAGGCCATATCAAGCAAAACAACATAGTGCTTGCATAGAAACACATATATAACAATGGAACAAAATACTGAGCCCAGAAAAAAAACACATGTTTTTTGGTCAAATAATACTATATGTCAAAGGAGGCAAGAATATACAATAGCCTAAAAATAGTCTATTTAATAAGTGATGTTGGAAAATTTGGACATATATGTACAAAATAATGAAACTAGACCACCTCCTTCCACCATACACAAGAATAAACTCACAATGGATTAAAAACTTAAAACCATAAAATACCCCGAAAAAAATGTAATCAGTGTATCTTGAATATTTCATGTAACAATATTTTTTCTTATATCTCTTTGGACAAGGGAAACAACAGAAAAATAAATGGAAACACATCAAAATAAAAAGTTTTTGCACAGCAAAAAAAAAAAAGAATAGGTAAATATATAAAGTGATGAATGTGTTAATTAATTCAATTGTGGGGAATCCTGTTACAATGCATACAAATATCAAATCATCATGCACATTTATTTATTTATTTTTATTATTTTTTTTGTATTTTTCTAAAGTTGGAAACGGGGAGGCAGTCAGACAGACTCCCGTTTGCACCTGACCGGGATCCACCCGGCATGCCCACCGGGGGCGATGCTCTGCCCCTCTGGGTGTTGCTCTGTTGTGACCAGAGCCATTCTAGCGCCTGAGGCAGAGGCCACAGAGCCACCCTCAGCACCCCGGCCAACTTTGCTCCAATGGAGCCTTGGCTGCTAAAGGGGAAGAGAGAGACAGAGAAGAAGAAGAGGGGGAGGGGTGGAGAAGCAGATGGGCGCCTCTCCTGTGTGCCCTGGCCGGGAATCAAACCCGGGACTCTTGCCCGCCTGGCCGACCACTGAGCCAACCAGCTAGGGCCCAGTCATCATGCACATTTTAAATACACTACAATTTTGTCATTTGCATCTCAATCAAGCTGAAAAAAATTAAAACAGAAAGAAAATGTTTTTAAACATTCAAAATAAAAACATCTATTCTACATCTCTGTTATGACATTGGAATCATCTCTGAAATTGGCTAATTCAAACATTAATTTATAAAATCTGTCTAGAAATAGAAAAGCAAAATAAAGAGCCTTCTCTTTTCCTGTTAAAGGAACACTTTATGATTCCTTTTTTACATATCCAAATTGCCAGTATCACTGCTTTTCCACTTTGGGGCCATTATGAACTAAAATAAAAGTTATTTAAACAGAAGCAACTCCAACCTGAGACAGCAGATCTGAGAAATGAGACAGCTGCTAACTGACTAATGGGTGGGGAATGTATACAGTGGATACACTGGCCAAAGGGATGATTCATATCTTGGGTGTCATGGAGCGTGAGAGTACAAGACTTCATCCAGCCATCTAGAAAGATGCACAATAATACTTATAAATTGTTACTTCTGGAGTTTTTCATTTAATATTTTCAAGCCATGATTGACCACTAATGTTTAACCCAAACTTTCCAAAAATGATGAAAAGTAACAAAATAACTATGCAAAAAAACTCTTTGTATTCTGTCAGTTAGTAGATTACCTTTGTCTGTCAAATAAATATGTCACCAAACATCCTTTATTTTCTATTTTAGTATCACTGTGCCACAGTTTGAAATATATTTTCTTGTAAAAGAGACAGAAACTTGTAAAAGGTTTAAAATGTTTCGGTACACTATCACATTTGAAATATCCTAAGTAAATGAATATTCTATCATTTACTTAGTGATATTATATAATATTATCTCTTCCCATATTATAGCAAGTTCAGATTAATATACTGAAAATCAAATGATCATCTTTGTCTCCTAATCTGGTCTGTTGCTGAAATAATTGCTTCTTATAGTTAAAATGTTATTATATAATTACATAATTTTCTTTGAGACTTCAGAACATTTCAGAAAAAGGATTCATAGGAACTTGGGTTATAAGAGTTATCCTATAGCAAAAAAAAAAAAAAAAAATCCTAGGAGAAAATTGATTTAACTATCATACTTATGTTTTCTCCTCAGATTTCTACAGTTTCAAATTTCACATCTCAGTCTTTAGTCCATTTTGAGTTTATTTTTGTGTAAAGTGTAAGGATGTGGTCTAGTTGTATATTTTTTCATGTATGTGTCCAATTTTCCCAACGCCATTTATTCAATAGATTCTCTTTAACTCATTGTATGCTTTTGCCTCCTTTGTCAAATATTAAGTGATCATTAAACTGTCAGTTTATTTCTGGGCTCTCAAATTTGTTCCATTGAACTATTTGTCTGTGTTTATACTAGTACTACGCTGTTTTGATTACTATGGCATGTATTATAGTTAGATGTCAGATAGCATGTACATCCAAGTTGTTTCTTTCTTAAGATAGCTGAGGCTGCCTGACCAGGTGGTGGTGCAGTGGATAGAGCGTCAGACTGGGATGCAGAGGACCCAGGTTTGAGACCGTGAGGTCACCATCTTGAGCGTGGGCTCATCTGGTTTGAGCAAAAAGCTCACCAGCTTGGACCAAAGGTCGCTGGCTTAAGCAAGGGGTTACTCGGTCTGCTGTAGTTCCCCATTCAAGACACATATGAGAAAGCAATCAATGAACAACTAAGGTGCCACAGTGAAAAATGATGATTGATGCTTCATCTCATCTCTCTCTGTTCTTGTCTGTCTGTCCCTACCTATTCCTCTCTCTAAGTCTCTGTAAAAAACAAAAAGATTGCTGAGGCTATTTGGGGTCTTCTGTGGTACCATATAAATTTTTGAAATATTTGTTCTAGTTCCATGAAATACCCCATTGGTATCTTGATAGGAATTGTGTTGAATCTATAGTCTGCTTTGGGTAGTATGGACACTTTAGTGGCATTACTATTACTATCCATGAATACAGTATATGCGCCCATTTATTTGTATCTTCTTCATTTTCTTTCTTCAGTGCCTTACAATTTTCCAAGTAAGGTCTTTTACATCATTGGTTAAATTTTTTTGTAGGTATATTAATATATTTTTGTAGCAACTGTAAATGAAATTGTTTTTTTTTAGTTGCCTTTTTGATTATTTACTATTGGTATATAAAAATTCCACTGATTTCTGGATATTTATTTTGTATCCTGCTACTTTAGTAAATTCATTTATCAGTTTTAGTAGTTTTTTGGTGGAATCTTCAGGGTTCACCATATACAGTGTCATGTCATCTGCAAATACTGAGAATTTCACTTCTTCTCTTCTAATTTGCATGCCTTTTATTTCTTCTTGTTTTCTGATAGCTGTGGCTAGGACTTACAGTCCTATGTTAAATAAGAGTGGTGGAAGCAGACATCCCTGTCTTGTTTCTGATCTTAAAGAAACAAACATTTTTAGTTTTTGCTCATTGAGTATGATGTTAGCTGTGGGCCTGTCAATATGGTCTGATATGTTTACTTGGGCAAGGGAAATAAATAAACAAACAAGGAGACATCTACCTATTTTTTATTTTTATTTTTACAGAACTAAAGCAAATATCCATAAGACAAAAAAGACAACCCACTGAATGGGAGAACATTTTTGCCATTGATACATCTGATAAGAGGTTATATCCAAAATGTATTTAAACACTCAAACAAAACCAAAATAACAACAAAAAAAAATCCAGTTAAAATTGGGCAACGAACTTGAATAGGCACTTATCCAGAGAGGACATATGGAGGGCCAAGGGACATATGAAAAGATGCTTAATGTCACTAATTATCAGAAAAATGCAAATTAAAACCACAATTAAATATCACCTCATACATGTCAGAATGGCTATCATCAAAAAACAAAAAAACAAGTGTTAGTGAGAATATGGAGAAAAGGGAACCCTCCTGCAGTGCTGGTGGGAATGCAGATTAGTGCAGCCACTGTGGAAAGCAGTACGGAGCTACCTCAAAAAAATTAAAAATGAAATTACCTATGATCTAGTAATTCCACTTCTGGGAATATATTCAAAGAAACCCGAAAATCTGATTCAAAAAATATATGTACCCCTATGTTCATTGCAGCTCTATTTACAATAGCCAAGAACTAGAAGCCGTTCCAGTGTCCATCAGTAGATGAGTGAATTAAAAACAATCTGTGGTACATTTACACAATGGAATCCTAGTTAGCTGTAAAAAAAGAAGGAAGTCTTATCTTTGTGACAGCACAGATGATTTAGGGGATATTATACTAAGTGAAATAAACCAGTAAGAGAGAGACAAATACCATATGATTATACTTATATGTATAATGTAATGAACAAAATAAACAAACAAAAGTTGCCTCATAAGGCAAGATAAAATTCACATTGTTAGCAATAGAAATGCTGTAAGGAAGGTAAAGGATATCTGCATGAGATTTAATTTCCTTATATCACAGTAATTTAATATAAATCATAGTTCACACCCATCTGGTTTAGGAAATTTCCACAAATGTGTGCCTTTTATACTTCCCATTAAGTACATAAAAGTGGTTCAAATCTGAAAGAAATACAGTGAAATAAATAGAACTACGGTAATTCTTTATATAAGAAGGGGCAATAGCATCTTAAACAAAAATTCTTCCACACAACAAATAGTATCTCAAAGTGTAATTCTATAACACTTAACAGATAATTGGTAATATCTAGAATGGTGTATCAACTTGTAGACAAATTTTTTTTCTCTAACTGATCATTAACGACTTATAAACTCTGCTATCGACCTTGTCAAACATAGCTAACCTATCGACGTGATTTCTTGGTCTCTAATTTATGACAAAAACAAACAAAAAATACATGGCGCACATTCATGTAATTAGACAACCTTTTAGGTGAGTCCTGACAGAAGCAAAGGGCATGTATAAGCCTCACCATTCAAACTGAAATGATGTGAATAAAATTAGAAGGATAGAAAGCCACATATAGTCATTTAATGTAGTTAGAAAAATACAGAAATAGACACACAGTCTATAGAAAATGATAGAACATTATTTATGACTCAAGTTCTTGGAGTGGGATTTCTCAGTAATTTACCGGATTATTTTTTACTATATTTTCCAATAATTCTCAAGAAGGGAAGCTCAGTAAGAGCTAATATAACTTTTTAATTAATTGGTTTGGTTTTGATAAACTCCTCACTCACCCAGACTGCTTAATTAGTTTTCTAGGCTTCATTTTATATCATATGTACATATGCTGTGGGAAGGGTGGGAAAAGAGCTGACTCCCAATTAATAATGAAGCAGGTATATGGAATTATAAGTCAACATACTGAAGGTAGAGAAATTATACTGATAGGCAGTGTTTAAGACTTACTTACTTGGTGATATGCAATTAATAGCATACGTTATTTTAGAAGACAAAAAATAAACACAATATCTCTGTATTTGTTTTAAATAATATGGAACATTACAATAGGGACCATGAAAAATGTAGAATAAATCTAAACAGAAATCTACATTATAGAGGGAGGTGCTCTCACTGTGAAAGAATAAAATCATAAAGACTTCCTTAAAAAAAAACTAAATATAAGAATCTCTGATAAAATATACAAGGGAGTGGTTTTTCTAAATCTATTGAGCATTTAAAGATAGGATAATTTATAAAAGCCTAAACAAATTTACACAGTTCATGCTTAGAGACTGTTCATATGTATAGTATTTATGTTGAATCGTGTTGGTTCATAAAATAATAGTATTTATTTTAACAGAAACTTATGTTTAATGTTAAAATAACAAAATTACATCTTCAACCAAAAACAAGGTATAGTTTAATGGAATTATAACTTAAATATGTTTTTTTTAAATTGGAGCTAGTATCAAAAGTACAAAAAGTATACAAAGTACTGACATTTATTGGATTGTCAGTATTTCAGATGACCTATGCCTTCTATATTTGTTCTTAATTTTCATAAATATATACAATAAACAAAAACAGATGCCAATTAGCATAATTGAGTGTTCAGAAAAATAAAATCAATGCCTTTATTACTCATAATGTATTCACCCAAATGTTTTATTAGCTTACTAATATAAGATTAATGAGGAAAATAACTAAATTGCACTGATCCCCAAAACATGTGACCAGCAAGCTAATCATGAAATCCCCATTTCCCCTTCGCTTAGCTTCTTCTGCACAGGTTTTCTCTTCGATTCTCATTCATAGGTCACAAAAGAACAATTTGGGTTACTTCAAGAATTAATTAGACGTTTATAGGAAAGCCACTAGAACAACTGTTCTCCCGGCGAGTTCATAAAGCTGTTTAATTGGAGCTTGCATTTTCTTTCAGAGAAGCTGGCAACGACACAATACGGCACAGCATGCACAGAGGGTAAGCCAAATTTCTGACCGAATTGTTCACTTTCACTGGCTACGCTCATTAAAAGGCGCAATGCGAACACCTTTTCACCTTACCAAGTGACACAGCTGGGCGCGCTGCACTCATAATGAAAAATGATTTTGGATGATGTTGTCAATGTTACTCTTAGAGGACTATTTCAATTAAAGATAGAGTCTTCATTTTGAAAGCCAGTTTGTCTCCCTCTGCCTTTAGACAACACTTGACCATTGATTTACACAATGCTTAATAATTCGTCTAATAGATTTCATTCCACTCAAGGAAGTTCTTCATTCTAATGAATTTTGAAACCTAAGCACACAAATTTCAAATGAGATACACACCCTTTTTTGTATGTTTTTAGTGGAGAACTCACCTTGGGATCATTCATTCTGCTATCATACTTTAAAATTTAAGAACATAATATTGTATTAATAGTTCTATAGTTGTTTCCTCTCCTATAATTCAAGTGGTATCAAATCCTGAATATAGCCGAATTATTATTCCTCACAAAGATAAAGTTGCTTCAAAAATTGCAATGTGACATTTAAGGAAAAAAATCGGGTGCCTAACGCTTGAATGTAATGACAATATTTTCTCTGTGTCATGCCAACACCTGGGCCCATCTGTGAAAAGGGCACCGTGCCATGCTGAAGGCGGGATGTCAGTTTCAACAGCATGTAGATGCTAATATGCAGAAGTCAAAGTGATAGCCTGTGGAACGCTTCAGATAGCTGATCTTTTGTAAGAAAATCCTCTCAATAGTGAGCAGTGCCAACTGAGGGCCAAATGCTTCATTACCAGTCTTCACAGCTGCCTATGCTCCTGGGCATTCGGAACATCAAAGAATATTTCCTCCTCTATTCCTCTTTCCAATCTGCCTGGAAGCAAGCCACTTTACATAAAGAAAATCAAGGACGTGATCATTTCCAGAAACAAAGACATTCTTATTTGTTGTGTAATATAACAACTGTTTCAAATGGCTTACTTAATATTTTTTTTCTTAATTGCAGTTTTATCAGTTAGTCATAATGTTTTTTATCATACATAATTTATACATATATTCATTAATAATCCCCTTGAGGATAAAATATCAATATTTTATATGTGTGGGGTTGTAGGCATGTAGGTGTAGAAGTAGGTGTAAAATTTTCAGATTTTAATTAACACACAAAGAAATGGGAAATATTTGATGATCTAGAACTGGCTTACATAGGTCAGGTATTATGAGTAAATGCAGATAAAAGTTCAAATGGTTTAAACTCAAAATCAGCCAGTTTCCTTTGAACCTTAGAGTGCTGTTTGGGAGGCAAAATATTTGAGTGTTTAGAGGGAAAAAAATGAATGTTCAGCCTTGTTTGTGCAGGTTATATTAGGTAGAAAATTTGGTCTTTATTTCTGAAATGCAATACAAATTAAGATTTTCTTGGTCTGAGGCATGTTTGGCTTTTTCTTTCAACCATTTCTGATCCCCAAATTTCTTGCTGACAGCTGTCTCATTCCCTGTATTTGAAGATATTTATAGTTTTTCTCAGTAAATCAAGTCTCCTTCAGGGGCTGAAGACACCAGTTCTACTGCATTCTCTGGCTGCACATACTAGTAACTGAATTACTGTAAATTCAGTTCTAAGGAAAGACACAAAACAATCTCCTTATTTAAAACTGTATCGAGGAAGTTTTTATTACCAACAAAATTAAAATATTCTTCGTAAGGAATTGGTATTTATCATCCCAAACCCCAGAAATTTCTTTCAGTCACTAATAAACAAAATTACCATGACAATCATTCAGTTTATTTTCTGAAAATGCTTATTGGTAATAATGGAAAAAAAATAACAAAGGCTAAATTTTGTACTAATGAGAAACTAATTTGAGACAATTTTGGAAACTTGGACAGGGTGAACTCTTTATGCTTCAGCTTCCTCATCTAAAGAATAAAAATACCATTACAGGGTTGCAGAGAGGATGAGAATGGCATGTTTGTAGCGAATGCTAAGCCCACCACACTTCCCTATTCTCAACACATGTAAGCAATTATTATTATTAGGCTGAAATCTACTTTGATCTTTATATTGTTTCTTTAAAAGGTATTTTTTGCTTTAGAAACTATTATATGTGTGTTGAACATATTTTGGAAAGTAGAGAAAACATGAAAAGTAGAATAACCTATGAACATACTACACTAGCATGAAAAAATATTCACTTTGTTCTACAGTTCTTTGTTTCCCTTCCCTGAGGTGCTTCAGAGAGTATCAATCTGAATATGATCTCTTATCATTGTAAAACTTAGAATTATTTGAAGAGGAAAATGAATAGTCTAGGTGTAATTATTTAATCTCTCAGATAGTAAAGAATATTTTACATATTTTTTGCTACTAGATACCATTGCTCTGCATTCCAAAATTGTACCAAGAATCCACTTTGTCTGTTCATCTACTATCTATCTTTATCTGTGTGTGCATTTATATGCACGAAGAGAAAAGAAGAAACGGTCAAAGCCAGATATTTAGTTGAAAATGGTAATCAACACGAATACGTATTTATATGGTTCTGATGAGCACATATTCTCAAATGAATTCCTGCTGGAAAGTATACAACAACATTGAAATGGCATTTAAGTTCTAATTATGTTTGCATTTGGTTGAGCATGGTGCTTCTGTTGACATCATGACAACTATTTAATCCTTTCAAGTTTGAGCCAAAATTTCAAGCAGCTATGGAAAAAAAATCACATTAAAATTGCATTTGGTCATTAGAAAACTACACTTTGTGTGTAAGGGCTTGTGCATCCCTCAGGAATTGGGATGAAACGGGTGAAAATTAGCATTTACTTTGATTTATAGGTTTGAGGTTTGTTTTTTTTTCTTAGAGTTTTACATTCTTATGATTATATTAGCTTAGTGTTAAATATTAAGGAATGCAAAATATCTCTAAGATACTTTGAGTCCCACTCTTGATTATTCAGCGTAATGGGGGTGGGATCCTAGGGGTAATTGAAATTCACAGATGATAAAGATGTCAGACAATAGTTGCTCACTCTTCTCACAGCTGCCTTTATGAGAGCTGCTATTAAGACCCATTTGAGTTTCCCCTCCTCTCCATGAACTTGGACAGCTTCCAAGGGAGAAGACAAATGACAAAATGGCAGGTAGCTGGAGGATAAAGGGAAATAGCAAGGTGATGTGAACAACCTATGTATGAATAATCGGCGCTGTCTAACAGAGAGGGGGCTCTGATGGAGAAAATACAGGGATGACTTGTAATTAATATTTTAAAGTCAGTCCTCTTGACTGCGGAGCGAATAGGGATAAAAACATGTTTAATCTCACCGAACTGTCTTCACAGGTGACGGATACCCATCAGAAGAAAATGTTGACTAAATCTTTTTTTGATATTTGTAAAGTTAAAGAAAGATAAGCGTGTGCTGTGCTGGTGAAGAAGGCGAACGCTACTGATACACTGGATCGGTTTAAACCCCCTTTCTGTCCGAGCTGCCTGGTGAGCTCGGGAAGCAGCTTACTTTTTTCTGTACCTTTGTTATCGCAACGATAAAATAGGTGTAACAATTTTTCTACCTCCTGAGTTGTGAGAATTAATGAAGCTAATACATATTATAGGGGTCTTTGGGTTATGACATGTGACATTTCGAGTTCACAATGCTCTCTCCCATAAAAACTTTATAAAATTGAGACATGAGAGTTTCGGCTTACACCGTTGGCATCACTTACGGACTACGTGGGCGAACTATTCAATAGTTTGGTTGTGTGTGGCGGAAGAATACGCAGTATTCCTTTTCTGTGCATTAGCTGTGCTTTTAAGTTCTAGATTATGATTTTACAACTGTGTTAGGACAGGTAAGTGACTTAGGCTGGGGTGTGTTTTGGCTTACACCAACATTCGGGTTATGTCACTGTGGTAGGAACGGAATTGTGTCATAACCCTGTTTACTCTTACCAACTTCTGTGTAACAAATTACCACAATTTTAGCAACTTAAAAAAGTATTTTATTATTTCGGAATTCCCAGGAATCAGGAGTCCAGGCATGTGGCTTAGCTGGATCCTCTGCTTACATCTCCCAAGTCTGCAACCAAGGGCTATATGACAGACTGTATCCTAATCTGGAAGCTGACCTAAGGATGAATCTACTCTTGAATTCATTCAGATTGTGGGAAAATTTACTTGCCCCAAGGACCCTGGCTTCATGCTGCCTCTTGTTTAAAAGCTGCCCCCAGCTGGCTGCCACAGAGGTATCTCAACTTTCTTTCTGAACACAGCTAGGGAGAGGAAGTCTGACAGCCAGATAGTCTTATATTATGCAGTGCAATTTCGGTCCTAACATCTCATCACCTTTGCCATATTTTACTCTTTAGAAATGAATTATATAGGTCCTGCTCATATTCAGGAGAGGTTTACGATACAAAACCATGAACATCAAAGGCAGAGATTACGGCAGCATTGTTCACAATAGCGAAGTTCTGGAAACAGCCCAAGTGTCCGTCAGTGGACGAGTGGATTAAAAAGCTTTGGTAGATATTGGGTATATATCCCCAAAACTCAGAAACATTGATACGTAAAGACACATGCAGCCCCATGTTTATTGCAGCATTGTTCACAGTGGCCAGGACATGGAAACAACCAAAAAGCCCATCAATAGATGACTGGATAAAGAAGATGTGGCACATATACACTATGGAATACTACTCAGCCATAAGAAATGATGACATCGGAACATTTACAGCAAAATGGTGGGATCTTGATAACATGATACGAAGCGAAATAAGTAAATCAGAAAAAACCAGGAACTGTATTATTCTATACGTAGGTGGGACATAATAGTGAAACTAAGAGACATTGATAAGAGTGTGGTGGTTACGGGGGGGAGGGGGGAATGGGGGAGGGAAAGGGGGAGGGGGAGGGGCACAGAGAGAACAAGATAGAGGGTGACGGAGGACAATCTGACTTTGGGTGGTGGGTATGCAACATAATTGAACGACAAGATAACCTGGACTTGTTATCTTTGAATATATGTATCCTGATTTATTGATGTCACCCCATTAAAAAAATAAAATTATAAAAAAAAAAAAAAAGCTTTGGTAGATATATACTATGGAATACTGCTCAGCCATAAGAAATGATGACATCGGATCATTTACAACAACATGGATGGACCTTGATAACATTATACAGAGTGAAATAAGTGAATCAGAAAAAACTAAGAACTATATGAATCCATACATAGATGGGACATAAAAATGAGATTCAGAGACATGGAAAGAATGTAATGGTAACAGGGGGTGGGGTGGGGAGGGGGTGAGGAAGGAGAGAGAGGAGTGGGGGAGGGGAGGGGCACAAATAAAACCAGATAGAAGGTGATGGAAGACAATTTGACTTTGGGTGAGGGGTATGCAACATCATCAAATGTCAAAATAATCTGGAGATGTTTTCTCTGAACATATGTACCCTGATTTATCAATGTCACTGAATTAAAATCAATAAAAATAAGATTTAAAAAAAGGCAGAGATGATGGGAGTTACATTAGTTTCTGTCCATCATCAAGAGGAACCACATCTAAATGACATCATCTGTACCTTGACTTGAGTTTTATGTAAAAGTTTTTGGACGTTGGTCTAATATTGTCATGGTATAACACTCTTGGGGACTTTGGGAAGGGGTGAATTTACTTTGGATGGAAGGGAGACATGAGTCGCTTTGGTCCAGGGGACAGACTGTGATGGACAAACTCTAAGTTGGCGCTCCACTGATTCCAAACTCTTGAAAGACACACCCTTGTATAATCCCTTCCCTTGAGTGTGATCAGAATCTGGGACTTTATTTTAACCAGTATGATATGGCAAAGGGCTGTCACTCCCATGATGACATTATGTAAGATTCCATCTTGCTAGCTAACCTGTTCTTGAGACTCTCCTTACTGGTTTGACAAACTAAGCAGCATGTTAGGAAATCCACAGAGTCTCTACTGTTAGTGCAGCTGCTCTCTAGTAACTATGGCTGCACTGTAGGAGCTAAGAATGGCAAACAGAGAACAAAACACGAAGACCATCAGTACTACAGCCAAAAAGAAATCAACCCTGACAAGTCTTTGAAACTGAGAATAAATTCATCCCCAGTTCAGTATCTAGATTAGAACATAGCCAGGTGAACACCTTGATGTTGACTTGTATGATCCTAAACAGAGACCATAGCTAAGTCACGGTTGAACTCCTGAGCCACAGAAACATCGATCTAATAAATATACATTGTTTTAAACTGTTAAGTTCATGGTAAACTGTTATATGGCTATAAATATTATTCTTAAAATTTCTTTGTAAAGTGAGTTCAATAAATATTAGCTCCTGATATTTTTTCCCCCCACAGAAGCTGTATAATGTCAGGGTTTAGAGAAAATATTCTAGGGCCAAACCCTGAGGTAAAAACTCCCTGAACCTCACCGGACCATTTCCTGGTCACTCAAATGCAGAAAGGTAACAAACTCTCTTCAAAGACTGATAATCTGGCTGTTGTTATCAAAGCAGCAGGAAAGGAAGCCAGATGAAAATAAAATTATATTTTTAATATGCTAAAAGGACTTCACTGTTAACCTAGAATTCTACTCTGATTGGAAATGTATCTTAATAATGAGGAACAAACCAAAAAGATTTTTCTCACAAAAACTGCTTTATGAAATAATTCATTAATAAGAAAAGGTAAAGAAATAAGGTGGGGTAACAAGGGCAATGGTGCCAATGTAACTGTGCGTAATGGAAGAAGATGTAAAATATGTTGTTTCTTATTAGAAAAAAAATGCATGGTAAATCAGTTTAGTATAAATTAAACTTTAAACACCCCAAAATTTCAATGTCTTAAAATGAAAACTATTCATTTTTTTGCTTATGGTATATGTTCGACAGTAGTTGGTTACTGGTTGTGTCTTCATCATGACTATATTCACAGGGCATTTTTTAACTGCTGGTCTGTGGACTGGTGCTGGTCCCCCAGAAATTTCACGCCATTCCATTAAAGAGTTAACCATTCTAATGTTGTATGAAGATTATAGACCCAATGATCTTAGTGGAACTTGCTTATGCTCAGGGTGACTGCCACTTATCAGCCTATATCGTTAATGAAAATACTGTTGAGACTTTTTTAGATATCTTTGGAAGTTATACGCTCAAACAACAGGTTGTACTGTACAAAGCATTTGCAGATCATGCACAGTAGGAAAAGCATTTGGATAAACTTATGTAGTGTTCAATGTATCGCACATGTGGAGTTTGGAAATCAAGCACCAACTTATATCATATTGCGCTGTTATCTGTGGTAAAATTAAACTTTATAATTGTGTGTTTCTGTTTTTGGCCAGCTAAGTCACTAGTTCAAGCATATACAAAGGTTGAAAACCACTTATCTAGACAGAATGATACCTGTCTCCAAATCACACAGAAAGATATTATTGAGGATTCCCACTGTCATTAAGTGGTCTAGTCTAGAAGTGACACATGTCATTTCCCGTCTAAGTTCACTGGACATACTAGCTCAGGGGATACAACCAACCCTAAAAGATCATGCAATGTCACCTGTACCTAACGAAGACATTATCTGCATTCTTGTAAAAGCACACATAGGCAGGTAACTTATTTATGTCAAAGAACCAAAAAAAAAAAAAAAAAAAAAAAAAAAAGAAGCATGCTGGTACCTGTGTGGATACAATGGTGAGTGCTAGTAGAAATTTTTTTCTGATTGCTCATAAGAAACAAGATTATCCTCTGAGACCAAAGAAAAGGTATGAAGCATTGGATAACAAAAAAATAAATAAATAAATAAAAAGAAAAAAAGAAAAGAAAAAAAAGAAGAAAGAAAAAGAAATGGAATAGAACAGAAATGTTCTATTCCATTTCTAAATGTGGCAAATAAACTAGAGAAATAATTATAATTTTTGGTCCATATAAAGTGCCTACTTAATACTAATAACTATTAATGGGACATAATTAACTAAACTGTGTGCTTTCCTGAGTCATGTTCAACTAATGCAAATAGGCGGACCACTGTATTTTAAAAAGGCTGCAGCTTTTCCAAGGGAGTGTGAAAGGGGGAAAGAGGCAAAGGAGTTGAAAGTGTAAGCATTCTACCGACAGACCACAGCAAATAACCTGAGCAAAAAGGAAAGAAATGTCTGCGGATGAGCAGTGTGAACAATTTAAAAAGAAAGACGATGAGGTATCTGTGGCGTCAAAAAATTTACCTCTGTTAACAGAGAAAGCGAAATGGGAATGGTAGAACAGTTGTTAGAGAGATGCTTTTTTATTTTTTTCAATAATTTTAGTTTTTTTTAATGGGGCGACATCAATAAATCAGGATACATATATTCAAAGATAACAAGTCCAGGTTATCTTGTCGTTCAATTATGTTGCATACCCATCACCCAAAGTCGGATTGTCCTCTGTCACCTTCTATCTAGTTTTCTTTGTGCCCCTCCCCCTTTCCCTCTCCTTTTCCCCCCTCCCCCCCGTAACCACCACACTCTTATCAATGTCTTTTAGTTTCACTTTTATGTCCCACCTACGTATGGAATAATGCAGTTCCTGTTTTTTTCTGATTTACTTATTTCGCTTCATATAATGTTATCAAGATCCCACCCACCATTTTGCTGTAAATGATCCGATGTCATCATTTCTTATGGCTGAGTAGTATTCCATAGTATATATGTGCCACATCTTGATGTTGAAGTTACGGAGTTAGTGGAGTGATAATGACAGAGAGACATGGGTTGGGTGCTGCACAGGCTAGATTGTTAGAGGATAGGACTTCAAGAAATTGTAAGGACATCGTATTAAAAGAGTCTCTTACTTATGTGATACTAAATATCACTAAGGTTATAAAGGTGAGAGTTAGAAGGTGCTAAAATCTTTAAAACAAGGATGATAGATACATTGTTGATAAAGGAGTGGTAGTTGGTACAAAATAAATGGGAAAAAATCCTCAAAATGAAGGTCCCAGAGCGTGTTCTTCCTCTGGGGAGCACGCCCATTCCTTTCCCTTCCCCTACATGTGTGTGTCTTCTACACTGTAAGGGTCCCCACACACTTGCATCCAGGGGACAATGGGCAGCAGTGGCTCATCCAGGACTAAACCTCAAACCTGTCTCCAGGGCTCCCCTTTTCTGTGACTCTCAAGTGAGCTAGAGTCTCCCACCTAGACTCATTTTTTTTTCTGTAACATTTCCAATGAGCCAAAGCAGCTCTGCCTAGGCTCTCTTCTGCTGTTCTTTCTATCCTAAACCCTTTCTTGTTTCACTGTCCCAAGTTTAAATAAATATACTTTAAAAAAAAAGACAAAAAAAAAGGAATGGCTTTAAAAGTACCAAAGAATATCAAAGAGGACTTCCACCCAACCTCCAAGCTCACTGGTATGAGAGATGTAGGAGTGAAAACAAACAGAGCCCATTCTAAGGACCCCAGGCAAGGTCCACAGTGCAATTACAGCTAGAGAGCAAAGTGATCTTTTTGAGAAGCAGTGGAGTATATAGAGAATACTGTTGACAATGGGAAATAAATGCCAGAGACCTCCATAAAAATAATCCAGAAGTTGGATATTTGTGGGAGAGAAGAGTAGAATAGGAAAATATCAAATCATATGGCACTTGCAGAAAGAAAAATAGGGAGAGGCAGGAATCTGGATGTTAATTATATCAAGAAGATAAAGGTTATAATCAGATTAATTCTGCTGGATTTTTGGCAAAGAGTGGCAATGTTGGACAGCACAGAAAAGTGCGTGCTTTGAACCGGTACCCCATTCAGAGGAGACACGGAGGACTGGAGATTCAATAGACTTATTCCTTGGGCACTGGGTTCCTCTACACTCTTTCAGATACATATGAGAAAACTTTGGGGAGATGGTGTTTTGCAAAGACAATGAAAAAGACAAAGGATATCATTCAAAACCATAAAAACAGATCTTCATCAAGAACGCTACATGATAGTATCTATTTTTTATGTAACTATACTGATGTGCCTGCTGAAAGTAAAGCATAGATACTTTACTTTTCTTTTACACTGTTACTGTACATAAAAAAAACCTTTTATCCTAACAGTATTTTATAAAATTCAACCTTAGGGCTTTTTATATTTTAAGCATTTACCAGAACATGAACCAATCAAAGAAAATGTAATTTTCTTTTTTAAAAGTAAATCTCTGCTTCAGGCATTGACAATTCTGCTAGAGTTTCTAACCAAATAATAATAAACTAATACTGTATCTTCAATTAAACATACAACTTCCTAAAGGGCATCTATAATAGATAACATCAGTTTCCAGGAACAGATTCTCAATGGAGGGAAAAAATCCAGTGTACTAATCCTTATACCTTAATCATTAAAAAATTTAGCTCTCTCTGGCCAGGTAGCTTAGTTGCTTAGGGCATCATTCTAAGATGCACCAAGGTTGCAGAGTTGATCCCCCTGGTCAGGGCACATACTGGAATCAAGCAATGAACGCATAAATGGGTGAACAACAAATCAATGTCCCTCTATTTCTCTTTTCTCTATCTTCCTCTCTCTCTAAAACCAATCAATTAGCTTAAAAAATGGAAAGCTTCTAGCTCAAAAATGGATATAACTCATATACTTTCTGGAATTAAAAAGCTAAAAAAGCACAGCCTTTGAAAAATGGCAGTGACTGCCTAAAATGAAACACAAATAACAGCATATTAGTTGCAATTAAAGCATAGCCTTTCTCCCATTTCAGATCTTACTGATTTTAACCTGGTTGGTTAGTTTACCAAAAAGTGTCTCACAGGTGAGCATTAATGGACACAGGTTATGAACATAATTCTGCTCATAGGATCCAGGAATCACTGAACAGATCTATCTAGGAATAGTTTATATGGGAATAAATAGTATTCTTCATCGTTGCTACAGAAAATACTATTATATTATTATTCCTTCACATATCAATTGTCAATTGAAGAAAACTACTTCTCCCTAACATGGTCTACTTTTTCATCTGCATACACACAACAAACTATACAGGAATGTTGTAGTGTATAAGTCTAAATAATAGAGAAGAAACATAAAACTAGATTATTACTTGTTACATATTATCTTTACATGGGCATAACTGCATAGTTTACATTTTATTTTTTTAGGTTTTTGAAATCAAGAGAGACTTTTAAAAGTTTATGATTTGTACCCTCATGTTTACAGCAGCAACAATTTCAATAGTCAAGAGGTGGAAACAACCTATGTGTCCATCAATGGATGAATGAATACATATGTTGTGGTATATATACAATGGAATATTAACAGCTATAAACAAAAAGAATTTTTACCGTTTAAGATGACATAGATAGACTTTCAAGGCATTATGCTAAGTGGAATAAGAAAGACAAAAATATATACTGTATGATCTCATTTGTATGTGGAATCTAAAATAAAACAAACACATTCCTAGAAAAAGAGACCAGACTTGTGGTTACAAGAGGCAGAGGTTGGAAGGAATGTTAATTGAAGGAAGGTGGTCAATAGGTACAAAACTCCAGTTAGAAGATAAATGAGTACTAGGGATATCATGTATAACAGGGTGGCTATAGTTAACCCTGATGTATAATCTGTAGGGTATCTGCTACCAAGTGAAATCCTAAGAGATCTCAACAGGAGAAAACAATTTTTTTCTTTTCTTTTTATTGTAACTATATGAAAAGTTGGATGCTAACTAAAGCTATTGTGATCATCATTTCACAGTGTATGTAGTCAAATTTTAGTTCTGTATACCTTTAACTTATACAGTGATGCATTCCATATTCTTCTCAAGCAAACTAGGAAAATATCTTTAAAAATGTTGATGAATTTAGGCAATGTATAAGAGATGGAAATAAAACTAGATCACATAAGTAAATTTAAAATGACTTCAAATTATTGCCATGTACTTGTCTTGAAGAAAGTGCATAAGAAAATGAAGAATCAAAGTTATGACCTTAATCAAAATGTGTAAATGTCCAACACATTTATAAACTATAGTAAGAGTTTTAGAAATATTTTTACCATTCAGCTATAGTTTTAAAAAAAATGCCTTGTAATCCTGTCTCATTTATTTCTCTACTAACTTAACATGAAAATATAATTTAATCTGTGTGATTCTTTTAATTCTTTTTTTTTGTTTTTGTTTTTTTTTTTTCTTTTCTGAAGCTGGAAACGGGGAGAGACAGTCAGACAGACTCCCGCATGCGCCCGACCGGGATCCACCCGGCACGCCCACCAGGGGCGAAGCTCTGCCCACCAGGGGGCGATGCTCTGCCCCTCCGGGGCGTCGCTCTGCCACGACCAGAGCCACTCCAGCACCTGGGACAGAGGCCAAGGAGCCATCCCCAGCGCCCGGGCCATCTTTGCTCCAATGGAGCCTTGGCTGCGGGAGGGGAAGAGAGAGACAGAGAGGAAGGAGGGGGTGGGGGTGGAGAAGCAAATGGGCGCTTCTCCTGTGTGCCCTGGCCGGGAATCAAACCCGGGTCCCCCGCACGCCAGGCCGACGCTCTACCTCTGAGCCAACCGGCCAGGGCCTTGATTCTTTTAATTCTTGGTAAACCTACCAACCTTTAACCCTTGAATTTCAAGTGGGCAAACCATAGTAGTTTTATTTCTTCAGATTCCATGTCAATTGTGTTTCTTACCCATGTTACAAGTTAGAGAACTTGGTGAGCTTTCCTTGTCCCTGTATCTCTCCCTTTTGCTGTCTTCCTCTCATAAGATAAAATTCCTGCATAATGGATACATACTTAAAATTTGACAATCCTTATTTTATAAAATTGAAAAAAATGTGGGTAACAAAATTTCACAGTAATTAGAATATGCAAAGGATATATCAAGTACATGCGAAATCAGACTTATAATCAGAATATTATTTTTTATTAAGATGTAGCTAACAATAACATAAGTTTACCATTTTAAAGTGTGTAACTCAGTCATTTTTTAGGATACCCACAAAGTTGTGTAGCAATCATCAAGATCTAATTCCAAATACTTTCATCGTGACAAAAACATAACCCAAACCCATTAACTGTCACAGCCCCATTCTGCCCTATCTCTGGCTCCTGGAAATCACTAATCAACTTTTTGTTTCTATGGATCTGCCTATTCTGTATACAGGGGGTCCTTGGGTTAAGGCAGTCTTGACATATGCTGTTTCAAGTTTACGATGTTCCCATAAAACTTTAAAAAATTGAGTCATGAGTGCTTCATCTTATGCTGTTAGCATCATACTTATGGACTGCATGGGTGAAGTAAAGAACATATATAATTACATTTTATGAAAAGTACAGGGTGCTTTTCTAGGTCGAGAGAAAATCTCCTGGTGGATATGACAATACAATAAATAAAGCTTATGACTGATAATAAGTAGGAATTATCTAGAAAAAATAAGATTAGAGAATGAGAAAGAAGATAGCTCAGGAAGGAGCAGGAGAGATGGTGGCATTCGAAGGAGAAATAAAAGCAGCTGTGATTTGTGAAGCACAGACCACAAATTAGGCAGTGTGCAGAGCCCAGGCTGGAGGGCTGAGTATAGCCCAGAATGTGATAGCCTCAACCAGGCCATACATATTTATCCTAAGAGAATGAAAGCGCCATGCTAAACAAGCTTTAGTAAGTATTCATTCCATTTAATTAAAAATATCAATATTAATAAGATAATGCAAAATATTTGAAATAATAGAGATGTTCACTATAGTGTTAAGTATAAAAAATTAGAAGCTGTTTGAATGTTTCCAATTAGGAAACAATGATACTACTTTCTCTGTAGCAAATTAAATATAGGGACTTTGAAAAGTGGTACAAAACTATTCTTCGATACAAACTTAAATAAAGCCAATTTTCTAAATATATAGATTCTGGCTACAACTATTTAAAACTCATTTAAACTATTAATAGTAATGAAAAAATGAAGAACATACATCAAAATTGTAAATCAGGCATAATTATTTAATAAAATTATAATTATTTTATACTCTTTTTATGTGCTTATTTTGCCTTTACTATTGATTAAAATAATCATAGACAGATGGATACATAAGGCAGATACATTAGCCTCCTTTAATATGTTTTTATCTGTATATAGCAGATATAAACATATTGCAGATAATAGTTTATTTAACTAGAAGTAAATTCTAGATTGTATTTAGTACAGTTTAGTTCTCCCAGAATATGCTGCTATTGAGAAAATCCTAGAGGGTCAGTTGTCAGTTTTTTCTGAATTTCCCTCCTGAATTATTTTCCACTTAGTTAACAAAGAAGTGGATTTGTAGCTAAACCACCATTAAGAAGTTACTTAATTCAATCTGAAAGTATTCCTAATGGGGACTAGTACTTACAGAGAAAGTATTGCTGGCATGATAAAATTTTTTGAGGAACTGAAGTGTTTAGTCAGACACTGAGAACATTAATAATTTATAAAGTAAGTCAGCACATAAAGCCCAAAGCGTTGACTTTCAACCACAAAAGAATAAATCAAGAAACCTGCTGAGGAGATGTTGAGAGTACTGATTAACTTGAAAATAAAAGGTTGTTTTGACCTCTCAAACCTTTGCAGGCTTGATCACAAAATGAAAGTTTAAGAAAAAGTTGTATATTTAGAGAGCATATCTTCAAATTCATAACATCAATTATGTAGTATGTACAATGCATAATCATACTTTTTCAGAAAAAGAATATTAGATAGCATTTACTAAGATGACATATTAAGAGTATATATACATGTGTATATAGACACACACATATATATACCCACATGTATGCATATGTATACTTGTGTATATATATATGTGCCTATGGGTGTTTACTGGTATGGTTAAAAGATAACCAAAATTAAAATTAAGAGATTTAATTAAAAAAATTCATTCAAGGATACCAATGGCTCCAATTTGAAAAATTTTAATAGAACTGACAAGAAGTTTTTCTTCTGAAACTTAAAAACAATCTAAATTATAGTATGGGAATCCCCTGGGGTTCCACAGTATATCAAGACACAGCTCAGTGCAAGCACAGGCAGTTTCCTTAGCAAAAGCGGATGATTGGTGTGCAGTCCAGACTTCTCCGACACATCGGAATCTTGAACTGCCATAAATAAAATAACATCCCCAATGACGCTGAGGCATTGCCCTGCATTTAAATAGGAGTATTTTCCAGGAAAAAAAAAAAAGAAGCAACATCATACATTGTTGCGATACCTTGGGTCACCTTACAGCCTCTTGCCAGGGTCCGTCTACCAGGGGTACAAACCTTGAAATGACCCTCAGAACATAGGTGGGGCTCCCGCAGAAAGCCAAAGTTAGGGACTTTTATTCAAATAGATGCCCTTCTTTCTTTTCAATTCGAAAACAAGCCAACTGTTTGCCTACCGTAAAGATGAATTTTCTATAACGAAGTGCTGCCCAGCAGGCTGTACGTACAGGCCACACAGGACAGCTCCTGCACACATTCTTTGAAAGGGAGCTGGTAGTAGCTTCTGGACCACTCTCATTTCCTTTCTCTATTCTACTGCCTATAACATAGATATTGGCATTTTGGACAATGATGCCAAGGGTCACATCAAAAAGTCTGCATCACCATGAGTGCACAGGGGCCTGGCTTCTTTTTTTTTTTTTTTTTTTTTTTTCTATAGCTGGAAACGGGGAGAGACAGACAGACTCCCGCATGCGCCCGACCGGGATCCACCCGGCACGCCCACCAGGGGCAATGCTCTGCCCACCAGGGAGTGATGCTCTGCCCCTCCGGGGCTTCGCTCTGCCGCGACCAGAGCCACTCTAGCGCCTGGGGCAGAGGCCAAGGAGCCATCCCCAGCGCCCGGGCCATCTTTGCTCCAATGGAGCCTTGGCTGTGGGAGGGGAAGAGAGAGACAGAGAGGAAAGGGGGGGGGATGGAGAAGCAAATGGGCGCTTCTCCTATGTGCCCTGGCCGGGAATCGAACTCGGGTCCCCCGCACGCCAGGCCGACGCTCTACTGCTGAGCCAACCGGCCGGGGCGGGGCCTGGCTTCTTGACATGTCGGTGGAGAAGAGCCAAGGCACAAAACCTCATATGCCCGGATATTTACAAAAGAGGGAAGTCCATTTCCACCTCTTGTTAATCGCTGCTATTGTAGGCTTGTGACACTTACTGTAAATCTATCTCTATTACTTGGCAGATGAGAATCCAAGCCTGGATATATCAAGTGCCTTTAGAAATGTATTGCACAACGTGGTAGCCATCGGCAACCCAGGACCAGTGAGCGCTTGAAGTATATCTAGTCTGAACTGAGATGCACTTTAAGTGTAAAATATACAAAGTATTTTGAAGATTTAGAACAATAATATTTTGGACATATCCTGTTAAATATACTAAAAAAAATTAAGTTCACATCATGTGGGTGTTTTTTTTTAACTTCTTAAATGTGATTACTAGAAAATTTTAGATTGCTTTTATGATGTACTTTATATTTCTACTGAGCAGAGCTATTCTAGGGGTTACAAAGTAGACTAGGTATCAAAACTTCTGACTTTTTAGGCCAACAGATCACATTACCTGCATTGCAGGGTAAGAAATACAGCTGGGTTAAATTGGCAGATATCACCAGTATTGAAATTAATAACATAAAATCCATGCCTTTATCTAAGTTGTAAAAAGGCCCCAGTCAGAAGGATGAGAATAACTCTAAGAACATGCATATTTGCAGCATAAGGTATGCCTTGAAAGATTAGAGAATAAAATGTTCAGAGAATAACTTCTGGGTTGGTAAAAGTTTAAGTAACAACAATAGCTAAGTAGAATAACTGGGTAAAGTTTGCTCAGGTAGACCCAAAATGAGGATGCTAAGAGATAAATGGTCATGGGATTTTTAAAGTCTTGGAATAACCCATTCTTATATACTTTGGACAAAAATTTGTAATTCATTGCTGCTTGTTTTGATAAGCATACAATCTGAGTTCCACCCTCTTAACAAAATTTTCAGGATACAATACAGCGCTATTGAGTATGCGAAATAATATAGTTTATCTTGAAAGCTTATTCATTGCCTTGGCTGAAGTTTTGTGCCCATTTATTAGGAATTCCCCATTTCCTTATTTCTTTCACAGCGACCATTCTACTCTTTGAATATATGCATTTGACTATTTAACTACTTTTAGAAGTGGAATCATGCAGTATTTGCTTTTCTGTGGCTGGCTTATTTCATTTAGCATAATTTCCTCAAGGTTCATCCATGTCATTGAACACTGCAGGACTTTCTTCTTTTTAAGGCTAAATAATATTTCAGTATATGTATATACTACATTTTCTCTATTCATCCTCATTGCTTTGTATGTTTTAAACTTTAAGCTAATGATGGATATTTTCTGACCTAGTAAAGTCCACTGCTCCTCTCTGTTGGACCCTGCAGACCCAGCTCCTGCATTTCGATAAACAGCTTCCCCCTCTTTCCCCTTTAGTCCTTGATATTCAGAGAAAGTCATTATCATTATCATCATCATCATCATCACTATTTTAAAGATGAGGAAACCAAAGCATTAAAAGATTTTTTTAAAAAATTACAAATGTTCACACAGCTAGAAAGTAGCAGATTCAGATTTCATCGTGGGTAGAGTAGCTTTAATCACAAGTATTAAATATATTATGATCTATTGTCTCTGGCATAATAGCTAATTATTAATTACTTCCCAGCATCCATTCTCCTTTTTTTAAATCAAGAGCTGATGTATATTTTAGAATTCCTGTGGCTCATGGACAGCTGGACCCACTCTTGAGAAGGAGTCTTGTTCCAGGCTTCTGACCTCAATGATTTTTCCAATATTAGTTATGTGGCCAAGGTAGATCAACTGGGGTATCTCTTAAGTCTTTCCCTGGAAACAAAGTAAAATACTATTGTTCTGCATATGAATTAGAAAGCACATGATCTTAGGAACCTTATCACCTAGCATGAGAAAAATAGAGAAGACAAATAAATCAGGCCTTAAAGGGCAATTGTAAAATGCTAGATGGTCCAAACTCCATGTAGTTGTGTCCTAATACTAAAACATCTTAAGAGTTTAATTTCTGTCATAAATCATCTCTATATTTTATTTTATTTTTGTGACAGAGAGTGAGACAGACAGGAAGGGAGAGAGATGAGAAGCATCAATTCTTTGTTGTGGCACCTTGGTTGTTCACTGATTGCTTTCTCATATGTGCCTTGACCAGGGGGCTACAGCAGACTGACTGACCCCCTTGCTCAAGCCAGTGACCTTGGGCCCAAGCTGGTGAGCCTCGCTCAAACCAGATGAACCCACGCTCAAGCTGGTGACCTTGGGGTTTCAAACCTGAGTCCTCCGCATCTCAGTACAATGCTCTATCCACCTGGTCAGGCTCTATATTTTGTAATTAAATACATTCTTCTTTTATTTAATCTTAATTATAATTAACTCCTTTAAAATATTTAAGGATAATATATCCCTCTTCTTAAATTTTTGTCCAATGTCTATGTGATAAACTTTTAAAATAATTTTGAATATAATAAAAAATAATTATTTTTATTAATATCTAAAGTAAAAGAAATGGAGTTGTTGCTCTGGCCACATAACTCGTTTGGTTCGAGTATCATTCTGAATCTCAGAGGTTACCAGTTTGATTCCCAGTCAGAGCACATACAAGGGCAGATCTATGTTCCCCCCTCTCTCATATTCTCTCTCTCCCTCAAATCAATAAATAATAATAAAAAATTAAAAATAAAGAAAATATAGGAGTTATGTACATTTTCTATTAAATATATAGTGTTTCTAGAAAAATATGAAACCTTATTTAAGAAAATATACTTTATAATTATCAAAATTTTAAATAACTCATTACAATGAGAGACAAGCAGTGTATTTAAGCATGTATATTGATAATGATATATGTCTCAATTTTTACTTAGAAATATTTTTATTTTAAAAAATCTATATGGTTCCTTATATGAATCAACATGAAACTAAAATACTTTCTTCGAAAACTGAGTTATATGCCAATGCTTAGAAAAATGAAACAGAAAAGACATCTTTCAATAATGAAACAACTTGAAGCCTTTCCAAATGATAAAACTAGATGACAAATTAACCATCTTCTTCACTTTTTACAGCTCTTTAACAGAGTTTCATTGGACCACTTTACAATTTTTCTGTATATCATTCTACCAGGATGAAAATAATGGAAGATTTAATACAGGATTTTATTCACTGCTATGGTAGACATTTATCAGGTATATTTATCTAGAAAGCAAATCATTTTTTATGTTACCAAAACTCTTATGCCAAAGAGGAGCTTTAATAAAGAAAATGAAATAGATGATGTTTTTCAGTAAATATTTTTATTTTGGAGAGTTTTATTGTTTTGTATGGTGACATCTACAATCATATATATATATATATATATATATATATATATATATATATATATATATATATATATATATATATATATATAGTTTTTTCTTTTATTTTTTCCAAAGCAAGAAGCAGAAGAGGGGGCAGAGAGACTCCCGCATATGCCCAACTGGGATCCACCTGGCATACCCACCAGGGGTTGATGGTCGGCCCATCTGGAGTGTTGCTCCACTGCAACCAGAGCCATTCTAGTATCTGAGGCAGAGACCATGGAGCCATCCTCAGTGCTCAAGCCAACTTTGCTCCATAGGAGCCTTGGCTGTGTGAGGGGAAGAGAGAAATAGAAAAGAGAGGGAGAAAGGTGGAGAAGCAGCTGGGCACTTCTCCTCTGTGCTCTGGCCGTGAATCGAACCCAGGACTTCCACACTCCAGGCTGACGCTCTACCACTGAACAAACCGGCCAGGGCCCATTTATGGTTTTGTTTAGTCTTTACCATCAGTAAGTTAGCTTTTATCAATAGCTGTAAGCCATATATCTTTCGTCATGTTTATATTTTTAAAATAATTTTTGTTATTGCTAAAATCCCACTGGACTAGTCAAACATCAAATAATTTACATAAATAATCCAAAGATGTATGGGAAAGTTAATGAAGAACTTTTAAGTTGAAGCACACACACAGAGAATAATCTTTAAGATAAAAGAGTAAGAAATCAATAATGTGCAAAATAAATTTTAACTTCATATAGAAATCACAGTTTATGAGTGATAGTTGCGATCTGTCTCATGTCTACATGTGTTGTACCTAATCTATTTGCTGAAATCTTAATTATTTCTCCAGAATGGGCTAATTCATTGTATTATGGCAGAAATAAAAATGTAAACTCATTGAAGACTAATTTTTGTAGTTTATATATGGTCTAATATTTAAATATTAACTTTCAAAAATATATATTGGAGTTTAAAACAGGGAAATCAGCACCAACATAATTATTGGAACAAGTATGTAGACAAATAGTTTTTATTTGAATGAGATCCATTGTAAAGAAATAAATTTTTAATTAAACTTTTACCAATGTTTCAGGAGCAAGGTTAGCAATATACTAACCTCAAAATGGCATTAATATAATAAAGACATATATTTGAAGAAATGTAAACTACCAATGACCCAAAATCCTTTTACTAGATACACTCTATAATAACTAGATTCTGCATAAAACATTTTTTGCTGGTTTTGCTTACCCATATGGAGTAAGAAAAGTCTCTAATAAGTCAGGGATATCACAAGAAACAGCCCAGATGTGAAACTGGAGCTAATGAAAAGACATGCAAAGGAGCCACGAGTGATAAGCACACTGGGAGACAGATGCCAACAGGCATACCACAAAAGAATATACATTTGTAAAATATTACAATTTTAGAAATTAAAATAGATGCTTTAAATACTAACTTAGAGCTGAAATAATTTCTGAACCATAGTTGGAACTGAAAAAAATTACTTTGAGAATAACAGAGAGGCAAGAAGACGAAAGATATTAAAGAAAAGGGATTTGGAAAAGGGTTTGAGGAAACTCTAGCATGAACTGGATGGAAATCAAAGGACGTAACATCATAGAATTTTCATAAACTGATATACACAATCCAGTCATGAAATTGAAAAAATCCATACTTACACATCCTGTAGTGAAAGTGTAGAGCATGTACACACACACATAAACAAACATAAATTTAAAAAAGAAATTAAGGACTACTTGGCCCTGGGCAGTTGGCTCAGTTGTAGAGTGTGGGCCAAGCGTGTGGATGTAGAACCGGGTTTGATTCCCAGCCAGGGCACAGAGAAGTACCCATCTGCTTCTCCATCCTTCCCCCTCTCCTTTATATCTCTCTATTCCTCTCCCACAGCCATGGCTCGATTGAGGCCAGTTGGCCTGGGTGCTGAGGATGGCTCCATAGCCTCTGCCTCAGGTGCTAAGAAGAGCTTGGTTGCTGAGTAATGAAGCAACACATCAGATGGGCAGAGCATTGGCCCCTACTGGACTTGCTGGGTGGATCTCGGCCAGGGTGAAATGGGAGTCTGTATCTGCCTCCCCTCCTCTCACTGAATATAAATAAATAAATAAATCTCATATACAAATGTCAGTCTTCTACTCAACAGTAAAAATTAAAAAAATGAATAAATTTTTTTTCAGCAAAAGTCTCAGAAATAAAGTCAAAATGAAGATTTGTATAGATAAGTAAAAAGAGAAAGCACTGCCCACCCCATGACAACCTAAAGGAACTTTTAAAGATATTGTTTGAAATAAGGGAAGAAGACCCTTAGGAAAAGTTTTAGACAGAATAATAAAATGCAAGGGAATTAGTAAATTTTAGAATTAAAAAAAAATATTGTATAAAATACTTATGATAATGATACCTAATGGTTACATTAATGCATACAAAAAAGAAATATAAAATTAAAATTAGATAACACTAGAATATAATTTTTATTAATTTTAATGGGGTGACATTAATAAATCAGGGTACATATGTTCAAAACAACCATTTCCAGGTTATCTTGTCATTCAATTATGTTTCATACTCATCATCCAAAGTCATACTGTCCTCTGTCACCCTCTATCTGGTTTTCTTTGTGCACCTCCCTCCCCAATCTTCCTCCCTCTTCTCCCTTCCCCCCGTAACCACCACACTCTTGTCCATGTCTCTTAGTCTCATTTTTATGACCCACCTAAGTATGGAATCATGCAGTTCTTAGTTTTCTCTGATTTACTTATTTCACTCAGTATAATGTTATCAAGGTCCATCCATGTTGTTGTAAATGATGTCATCATTTCTTATGGCTGAGTAGTATTCCATAGTATATATGTACCACATCTTCTTTATCCAGTCATCTATTGAAGGGCTTTTTGGTTGTTTCCATGTCTTGGCCAGTGTGAACAATGGTATGTAAAGACACATGCAGCCCCATGTTTATTGCAGCATTGTTCACTAGCATATAATTTTAAGTGAATTATTTTAAGGTATATAGTTGACGGGATATTTGGTGTAGAGACTAACAGATCTACTCCTCTGTATTTATGCTTTTCATAATAATTTGTGTAAATCTTCCAAACTTAATACAAACATCATCGTTATAACAATTCTTTATTTCTTCTCTGGACTCTGAACTAGGTGACGGCAGGCCAAGTATAAACGTGATCCGTATCATCAGCCCCGAGTACAGTATATACCTGGTAATAGGTTGTAAATATGATTCATTGAATTAATTAGTAAATAAAACGAATGAACACTAAGCACCTTCTTATATCATCACAAGTCAATAATTGTTTATAAAACCATAAAAAATGAGACTGCTTCATTTATTTCACATAAACAGTACAGAGTGTCTGTAATTTACTTGTGAGCAGTGAACTGACATAGTGTGTATTGCACTCAGCTTGACTGACCTCTGTACATTTAGAATTCAATTATAGTTCTGCAAGGAAAGTCATTGAACTTCTTCACATCTCAGTTTTCCTGTGCACAGTACAGGGTAGTAGCTAACCTTTTTTTTTTATTGAGTTATCATGATGAAAAAGATAATAAACTGATGTATAGGAAAAAGTTTAGGAAATTATAAAAGCACTTAAGACATTAAGTAAAGTACTGTTATTATACATAGAGGTTATTTGTAAAGATAATTTTATCTGAGAACATTTTTTTTAATTGTAATAATACATATTTTCTTTGCATTCGGATGAGAATTAAGTAATGCTAACTATAATTGAAAAATAAAACTAAAAGAATAAAAATAAAATTTTGGAGATAATATTATGTCTCTCAGCTGATATATGTTCTATGGCTTAGAAACAAACGAGGTAAAGTGCTTAACACCGGGCATGATATTTAGCAGACACTCAATAAATGACAGTTTTTTATTATTTGAAAAATGTATATAATTTGTACTTTGATAAGAAAAAGCAATGTGAGTAGTATAGAATTTTTTTAAAAAAATGTAAGTATAAAAAAGAATTTAAAATTCACCTGATGTCTAAGCATATATCGATAACCATTAGTAATACGGATAATACTGTGGTCAACTTATTTCCTTCCATTGGTACTACTGCTATAGTTACTACACACACACACACACACACACACACACACACACACATAGTCACAGTGTTGGCATTAATTTACTATAATTATACATTTTATGTTATATATCAGATATTTGTGCTCTACTTTCTTCTTTATTCATCTTTTTTATGTGGTAAATATGCTATCTTAAAATCTCTCAGCCCACATTCATTGAAATGGTTAGACAACACTGCATTAAAATGAAAAAAAACCATCATATATTTGACTATTCATCTACTGAATATAGGTATTTTTCCAATCATTGCTAATAAAAATCACTCAAGAGTAAATATTTATTGAATCTTTATATGAATCTACTACTGATTTTACTTTGAAGTAAAATAATTTTTTTCAAAGGGTATAAAAATAAAGAGCAAGGTATGCATTTAGCCAAATTACCCTTCAAAAATAGTTATTGAGGAAGCAGGTTATAAACAGTGTAGAATTGCATCCATAAAAACTCAGTATTTTAAGTGTCTGGAGCTTCAAGTATCCAAAAAAATTAATCATGATTGAATTATTGTCTATATAATTTGTTTATTCAAAAAAATGACATTGTATTATAGTCTATTGTATAAAATAAGTAGATAAACTTTTTTTTAAAGGGAGGTACCCATATTGTATATACAGTATCAAGAGAGTTTAGATGTCCATTAAATAGTAGATGTATTATGGAATATGATGCAATACGTTCTGGAACAATTCGGATACATGATATGAATGTGATAAACAATAAATTCTATAACTCCCGAATATTTCTTTTTTTTTTTTTTTTTTTTTTACAGAGACAGAGAATGAGTCAGAGAGAGGGATAGACAGGGACAGACAGGAATGGAGAGAGATGAGAAGCATCAATCATTAGTTTTTCATTGTGCGTTGCAACACCTTAGTTGTTCATTGATTGCTTTCTCACATGTGCCTTGACCGCGGGCCTTCAGCAGACCGAGCAACACCTTGCTGGAGCCAGCGACCTTGGGTCCAAGCTGGTGAGCCTTGCTCAAACCAGATGAGCCCACACTCAAGCTGGCGACCTTGGGGTCTCGAACCTGGGTCCTTCTGCATCCCAGTCCGATGCTCTATCCACTGTGCCACTGCCTGGTCAGGTCCGAATATTTTTTAAGACTTGGCTTTAATACAGTAAGGCATTGGTATATTATAGCCTCATCTTTATTAGTAGTACCTTTGTAACTAAATGAATATATTTCCATTAATTTGTTCTATAAACAAAACAATCCCAAAGAATTTTCCAAACACCCTGGCCATAATTGAAGCCAGTTGGGGATAATGTTTTCATTGTGGCCTAAAAAAATTAGAAATAGTGGATCCATCACTGTTAGAAATAGTGGAAAACATGGTGATGTCCAAATATGACGTCAATTTACCTGGTACAAACTACATTGGTCTTCAGCCAACAATACTAACTTCCCCAAAACTTGAAGACAGCAGGTGAAACCAATAAACCACAAGTAATTTAATAACATAGCAAGCCAACATAAAAGTATACAGGTCTCAAACTGTTACTAAGAGCTGTCTTAAGTCTCATGGGAATTTAAGAAGCCATGATATTTTGCTGGTTAGGGTGGAAGAAGAACAAATGCAGGAAAAAAAAACTGCAAGAAATAAAATATTATATAATGCAAACAGCAAAATGTAGAGTTCAGAATTTTGGACAAAGACATGGGGATACCTAATCATAGAACTTTTAAACTGGATCCTGCTTACAATGAATCAATTCGTCATGGAGAGAACCACCTACGAAAATGGTGCTACTAGCAACAAAACCCTGATGTGAAAGGAAACAAACTAAGATGTGGTTTCCTTCTTCTCTTTGAAGGAATAGAGTTAGTGTTCTCCTAAATAGTTTCTTCTAAAAAGTATGTTTTGTTTTTACTTTAAACGTTAGTTATTTTGTTGGAAATCTTCTGAATACAGCTTTTACTAGCAGGGTTAGGAGCTCAGGCTAGTTAAAACAGTTTACCTGTTGTATTCTTACTCTCTCTTATTTGTGTGTGGCAGAGACAGAGAGACAGAGAGAGTCAGAGAGAGGGACAGATAAGGACAGACAGACAGGAAGGGAGAGAGATGAGAAACATCAATTCTTCATTGCGGCTCCTTAGTTGTTCATTCATTGCTTTCTTATATGTGCCTTGATGTGGGGGGGGGTGTGCTGCAGATCGAGTGACAACTTCCTGGAGCCAGCGACCTTAGGCTCAAGCTGGTGAGCCTTACTCAAACCAGATGAGCCCGTGCTCAACCTGGCAACCTCGAGGTCTCGAAACTCGGTCCTCCACATCTCAGTCTGGCGCTCTATCCACTGCGCCACCACCTGGTCAGGCTCTTACTCTCTCTTAAGAGAACATAATTTTATAGACAGCATCTCTGATCTACATGTGTTGGTAATCTGAGTATTCTAAAAGGCATTGAGAAAATACACTAGAATAATCAATTGCCAGGAAAAATGCATTTGAAGTTAAAAATCTTTTTTTAATTCTTATGTATTTTTTCAATTGCAGTTTATAGGCAACATTATTTTATATTACTTTCATGTATTTACCATAGTGGTTAGACAATCATACACTTTACAAAGTCTTGTCCCTGATATGTCCAGTACCCAACTGGCACCATACAAATAATTATAAAATTATTGACTGTTAATCCTATGCTGTACTTTCATCTCCATGACTATTTTGTAACTACCAATCTGCAATTCTCAGTTTCTCCCTTTTTCCCCCAGACCCTTCTCCCCTCTAGCAATCCTCAGTCTGTTCTCTGTATCTGAGTCTGTTTCTGTTTTGATTATTCATTTATATTGTTTAGATTGCACATATAAGCGAAATCATATATTTTTCTTTCTCTTGAAAATCTTCAAAACCATTTGTAGACTCTAAAAAAAGTATCAGTGAGCTAGAAAAACATATCACAGAAAATAAACATTGAGTGGCCATGCATGTTCTGTTGACTTCAGTGCCAAACTATCACTGAAATAAAAATACCTGCATTCTTTTTTTTATTTTATTTTTATTTTTTATTTTTCTGAAGCTGGAAACAGGGAGAGACAGTCAGACAGACTCCCGCATGCGCCCGACCGGGATCCACCCGGCACACCCACCAGGGGGCGATGCTCTGCCCCTCCCGGGCGTTGCTCTGTTGCGACCAGAGCCACTCTAGTGCCTGGGGCAGAGGCCAAGGAGCCATCCCCAGTGCCCGGGCCATCTTTGCTCCAATGGAGCCTTAGCTGCAGGAGGGGAAGAGAGAGACAGAGAGGAAGGAGAGGGGGAGGGGTGGAGAAGCAAATGGGCGCTTCTCCTGTGTGCCCTGGCCGGAAATCGAACCCGGGACCCCTGCACGCCAGGCCGACGCTCTACCACTGAGCCAACCGGCAAAAATACCTGCATTCTAAAAGGCAATTATGAAATAATTTGAGAAGATATTATTTATTTCCCAAGTGTTTTATACAACTTTATATACTCAGGAAATGGGGGCATCATTTGCAAAGGTATTATCTGTATTACAAAATTTTCTGTTAACTGCTAGTGTATACATGTTATATAATGCCCATATATTAGGAGGGCATGCTAATTTCTCCCTCTAGCAGTACTCTATTGCAAATTCTTAGAGGAAGAATAGCTATAGATAATTGCACTAGATTGAGTGTTTGTATGTGAGTGTATTCGTGTGTCTTTGTATGTGTGTGTTTGTGCGGTGAGTTAAGTGGGAGGGAGGGTCACGAAAGGAGAACAGGGCTGTGTTGCAATGCCCTTTGACTTTTAGGCAGTTCCACCAATTCTCAAAAAAGCACTATCCTTGAAAGGAGAAAGGAGTACTTCTAAAAGAGACAGAACAAAGAAAATAATGCATTGGGAAGAAATGGAGATGTCAAGGAGCACAAGGTGAGGGGCGAAAGGCAGACAAAAAGGAGACGGAGACTGTCAGCAACAAATGAACTCCTTGCAAAGGTCTTCTGATAGCATTAGTTACTAATTTCAATTTATTGTACAAAATGAAATTGTTATATTCGGAAAACTGTCTTTATCTTAGTTAGATGTATTCAAATTGTATTACCCATAATGACCAAAACCTATTGTAAAGCAATAACATAATTATTAAGTAGAGATATGTTACAAATCTCTATTAACGCTTAAGACAATTTAAGTTTTGAAGTAGAATGTTTTCCAACAAGTTACTCTGCCTAAAATGGAACAAGCTTTTTTGGTATTTTAAACTCTGTTAAATTAGAGAATCATCAGAGAAAAAGTCAAAATTTTTCTATCTTTCTGTGACTTGAGATAAACTAAATCTATTAAGCAGAAAATTTCCATAGAAGCATAAAAAATAATTTCCTGCATCTAGCTTTGACATTGGGAGTGTTAAGCTGTGCCAAGGGATAAATAACCATAAACTATGTCCCAGAAATAATGTTCTAACAAGCTATAATAGAATGTGTCCCCATTTTTTAGTTTCTCTCCATTAATTATACTATTGTAGTGTTATAGTTATCTATTGTTCACAGTGATAAACCATTGCATAATTGTCTCCTCCACACTGTTGTCTGAAGAATAGAGAGAAAACAAGTTGAACAAGCTTAGGATGATAACTAACCTGAAATCACCTACATTAGATAGTCATGACAATAAAATGGTCCTTAGTTATTGAAAGAGGTTAAAAGTAAAAGTTAATGTTATTCTTATTAAAGAGTACAAGAAAATAATACCATTGCTCTTAAATAAATAACAATGTTTCATTTTGGAAAGGAAGCTAATGAAAGTTTATGGTTAAAACTCCAAGCTGCTGTTAATATTACTTCAGTATTAATTTCAGCTAATATATTCTATAAGCTACATATCCATTAAATTTTTATTGGTTACTTGTCTAAATAAAAGAAATGCTGAAGCAGAAGGCATCTGTAAGAGAAAGAATATTGAGAGTCACTTCAGGAAGCATAAATAAGAGTGTCCTGCTGAATGTGTGTAGAAAATTAAGATATTATTTATAATCAATGGCAGCTACGGAGTGGTTTTTGGCAAGAAAAATAAAAAATGATAATAATTTATGAGCACAAAAGTTTGAGTTTTAAGAAACTTGTCTAAAATGAATTAGTAGGAGTATCATGATTAAGAAAAATTATAATTCCTTAGTGAGAATGTGCCCACATGCACTTCATGCAAAATTATGCTTAAGGAGTCTACTATTTCAATAAATTTTAATAATTTTTTATAAAAACTATTTGGACAAAGTAACTTAAATCAGATCCCACTGATATAATAGGCTAAAATGATAAAATCTCCCTGAACCAAAAAAAAATTTTCTGAAATATTTAGTCATGCAACGAATGTTAAGACAAACAACTGGAGTTTATTTTTATTAATGCAACATAGCAATATGATAATTTTTGTGAAGAAATACATTGCTAGAAAATATGTAAATGCTATAGTACAGAAAAATGATAAAATAGAAGCATTATTCGGTGTTCATTGGGAGATACCTATTCCAATTGGCCACACCATGAAGTTCCAACCTTGCTGGCAGTCAAAATAATAAAGGGGCTATGAAGTTCTGAGGTTATGTTGCTTTCATAACACATTATGAAAAACACATGAACTTATGCAGAGAGGAAAAAAAATTGTTAACTCTAATACTAAGAATTTATTGTCCAGTTTCTTCAAAAAAGGAAAATAGGCCCTGGCCGGTTGGCTCAGTGGTAGAGCGTCGGCCTGGCATGCAGAAGTCCCGGGTTCGATTCCCGTCCAGGGCACACAGGAGAAGTGCCCATCTGCTTCTCCACCCCTCCCCCTCTCCTTCCTCTCTGTCTCTCTCTTCCCCTTCCGCAGCCGAGGCTCCACTGGAGCAAAGATGGCCCGGGCGCTGGGGATGGCTCCTCGGCCTCTGCCCCAAGTACTAGAGTGGCTCTGGTCGCAACAGAGCGACGCCCTGGATGGGCAGAGCATCGCCCCCTGGTGGGCAGAGCGTCACCCCCTGGTGGGCATGCCGGGTGGATCCCGGTCGGGCGCATGCGGGAGTCTGTCTGTCTGTCTCTCCCCTTTTCCGGCTTCAGAAAAATACAGGAAAAAAAAAAAAGGAAAATAACTCAGTATAATAATTAATAATATCTGCCGAATAATGCCTTATACAACAGTAAATTTATATTGACTAATATATGTACCTGTGTTTTTTTAAATTATTGAAATGACTTTGATATGAACTTTTCTAATGTTTACTTCAGAAAGAAACCAACATTATCAAAGCATATTTCTGTTAAACCAGGACTTCTTCATAATTAGGGGAAAGCACATTCCCTTTAGCAGTTGGGCTAAGATCACAAAGCTGTTCCAGAATAAAGTAAATAAATGTATAATATGAAAAAATAGCATTGCAAAGAAAACATCCAAGTGTAGTTTTCAAAGGACAATGAAGTCTCAGGTTTGAAACATCGAGACTATCAGCTTGAGTGCAGGGTCACTGGCTTGAGAGCTTGATGTAGGATCATAAAAAATGACCTCATGGTCACTGGCTTGAAGTCCAAGATCACTGGCTAGAATAAAGTGTCACCAGCATGACCTGAGCCCCACAGTCACATATAAGAAGCACTCAATAAAGAACTAAATATTGATACAACTGTGAGTTGACACTTCTCATCTCTCTCACTTCCTGTCTGTCTCTTTCCCACTCTCAAATACATAAATAAACAAACAAACAAACAAACAAATAAATAAATAAGATGAGCTGTTTGCCCCTGTATCTCTAAGCTCATGGATTTTCCGGAATTCCAAGCTTGATTGTAGTCTCCACATTAAGAACACATTAGTGTTGTGATGCAACAGTTTTGAAAAGGCTTACTCTAATTTATTACTCAAGCATTTCTTTCTAAATAGGAAAACCACTGCAATTAGACAATTGTTCCAAACTTTAAAAAAACTAAACTATGGGTTTATTGTATATGACTTATCATTTTAAAAGGTGTGCAATATATCAACATAATCTCTTATGATGAATCTTCCTTCAAAAGCTCAGGAATGTTTAATTAAATTAGCAATTCAAATATCACTTTTAGAAACAGGTAAATATTAAAAGGTTGACACATTATTGTCACCAAACTTAATGACAAAAATCCATACGGTTAAGCATACGTCTACTTTTTCCACATCTACTTTCAAATTTTACTAACATGCATCCCTAAAAGTATTAAATAATACAGTATCTTCATCACTATTTGCCCATATATTTAACCTTTATACCCCTACATTATTTCGATGCATGATGACAAGTATGTTTCTTCAGTGCTGAATCTGATTAGTGGTATCAATCTAAAAACATATGGTAAGGGTCTGAAGACTAGATCCGGATTCCAGGAGAGAATAACAAGATGCAGCAACAATAGTTTCCATGTGTATCAGAAGGGTGAAGGGCAAAGTACTTCAAAAAATTTCCATTGTTTAAAAATATGAAATTAATGTTCCCACAACAAAAAAATGTATCAAGTTAAGGTTTGCTTAAGATTTCATTGAAAATAGACCATCAGTAAATAATGCTTCTGGCGTTCTTCCCTACAACCTTTTAATCATAACATCTACGAGTTCTTAATCTTTACAGGTATTTTTTTCTAGGTCAGGTTAAATCAATGGGCGAGAGGGAAAACTTATTTTTTTACTGTTATTCATTAGGACAACAATTTTCAACCTTTTTTATCTCATGGCACACATAAACTATTTACTAAAATTCTGTGGTACACTAAAAGAACATACTTTCTGCCAATCTGACAAAAAAAAATTTTTTTTAATTCATTCACACAGGATAGCTATTGTATTCACTGTTCTCTCTCTCTCTTTTTTTTTTTTTTTTTTTTTTTTTTTTGGCACTCTAAGGGAAGAGAGGTCAGTGCCCCTGACTAAATAGGTATTGCATGTTTCAAAAATACTTGTGGCACACTGGTTGAGAATTGCTGCGTTAAGATATTCAAGTATAGGAAACATTTATTTTAAAAGTAACATTGCAACATATTTTAAGGAACCAAGAAAATATGATACCTTTAAAAAACTAAATTGTTAAAAGTTAGAGGTGAAAGATTCAGCTAATCTATTGGCATATAGCAGAAGCTCAGATATCTAAGCAAAAACTACACAATAAAGTGATCTTCCAAGCCGTTTCAAAAATCTAATGTTGCTATCAAATAATGAAATTCATTCTTTACAATCTTCCCCAATTTCCAATTTTCTGAAGTATAATTTAATTAAATGTTTCATTCTTAACTGACCACAATCTAGAAAGCTCAGAGCAATGATGCTTGTGACAAAAAGTTTACTGGATCAAGTTTACTTAGTGATTTCTTCTTAAAGTCTATAGGCACTAATGGATACATCATGGTTTGCATGTCACCTGTTGCTTTTTAGGCAACATTTTCTTCTCTCTATCTAAGTGGCTGATCATCCAAGTGAATTTATCACCATCTTCAGAAAAAGCTCCTGTTTCATATAGAAAGCCCCGACTCTACTCGGTCAGAGATCATTTCCTATAGCTTTTGGAAACACTATTAACAAATTGAAGTAATTTCATCAGCAGCTTTCTTTTTCTTTTGATTGATTTTAGAGAGAGAGAGAGAGAGAGAGAGAGAGGAACATGAATCTGTTCCTGTATGTGCCCTGACCAGAATCAAACTGACAATTTCTGTGCATCTGGTTGATGCTCTAACCATCTGAGCTATCCTATCAAGGTGGGTATTTTAATGATTGTGTGATTTGCTTTTCTCTCTACCTATCTTTTTTCTTTTCTTTTTTTCACTGTATCTCCACCATCTTTGTCACTGCAGTGTTTTGATAGTTTTTATACAGTTACGAAAGTGCTTGAAAAAAGCATCTAGGGACAAATAACAACATGTAGCACACTTGGACCTAGAGTGCCGATGATGTCAAGTAGAAGTTACCTGTGCCCCGAGTCTGAAGAACGAGAGCCAGCAGCTCTGTTTATAATCATCGCAGGGACTGCTCACCACACTGTCTTTGACATGCCGTCAATATACTCTATAAAACTAGTCATATTTAATGGGGAATGAGCAATATTTTTAATTACCAACCATAGCTATTTTGTGTGTGGGGGGATATAATTACTCTTATTAGTTTTTCTGTTCATAAGGAAGCCCATTTACACCAACACCATAAAACCCACCATTCCCCTGGCAATGCTGGGATTACGCAGATGGGATGTATCATGGGGATGATAGTATTTAGAAACAAAAGGGGAAGAATGGTGAACTTCCTTTCCATGCTAACTCTCTGCACCAAGGCAGGACCTCTCTACAACACCACATACCTGCTGCCTTTTTATGATGGGTTTGAAATGCAAGTCAGTGTTCCCTTGAGATTGTGTTTTAATCGAATTCACTTCAATAAAAAAAATAATAATCTTGGAAGAAAAAAAAGAAACTGACAGTACTTTACAGCAGTGCTCCCCAACCTTTTTTGGGCCATTGACCTGTTTAATGTCAGAAAATATTTTCACAGACTGGCGTTTAGGGTGGACGGATAAATGTACCACGTGACCAAGACAAGCATCAAGAGTGAGTCTTAGATGGATGTAACAGAGGGAATCTGGTCATTTTTTAAAAATAAAACATCGTTCAGACTTAAATATAAATAAAACGGAAATAATGTAAGTTATTTATTCTTTCTCTGTGGACTGGTACCAAATGGCCCACAGACCGGTACTGGTCCGCAGCTCGGGGGTTTGGGACCATTGCTTTACAAGCAATATGAGGGAAGATCAGATGCATTTGATAGTTAACAGATCCTTCAGATAATGGTAAATGCTATTAGGTTAATGCAATTAGCCCTCTACACCCTAAAAATAGTTTTTTTCCAACTTAAAAGAATTGGACATACTGTGCTTCAAAGGCTTCAACCATTTATGGATTTCACATTTAGATACTGTATTAGTTATCCTGAGCTTCACTGTTTTAGATATTTCGATACTTCAGCATCTAAGGCAATATTCTATCAAAATCACATGAATAACAATTATTTCATTCTAATCACACAGCAAGAAGCAAAAGAAACCATCTCAGCTATATGAAATTTAATTAAAACTTAACAAGCAATTTAAATATTTTTCTGTGAGGTTTATATTCAGTGATAAATATTAATTTTAACCGTTTGTATTATAAACTGTATTCAGTTCAGAATTAAATTATTCTTTGAGAAATATGATTTAAGTCACTTAACCACTCAGAAGTACAAATGAAAAGCATTCAACTTCCTTTTATAGATTAAAAATGAATGTGTTTTTAGAAGATGTCTCTGGTAATGCTTTTGTTCTAATGAATTGTATAATTAAGAATCATGGTTTACAATATAATTGCCCTAAGTCTATGTTCATCTTTCGCAGTTCTACATTTTTTACTTTTATTTAGTATGTCACTAACATTTGATACTACCTGTTTCTAAGGCTTAATTCCAGACCTCTGAATGTATAATATTTAAATTTTCTCTTTTATTTCATTTCCTTGATTCTAGGTAAGGCAAAGAATATTAAAACAGTGAAAAATCCTTTTAAACTCTTTAATTTTCTTTCCTTGTTAATGAACTAAACAATAGGCAACCAAAGACCTAAACTTCATTTTACCTTGTTTATATTTATTATGTCTTTGTATTTCTAAGCTATTGTCTGTTTCCACCTACAGCATTATAAGCATCTAAAATGCCCCTCCCCCATGATGACTCTCTCTTGTTCTTCATGGCCTTTAAAATTCCCTGCCCTTGAGTAACTTGCTTCCAATCAACTAAATATAGAAAGGCTGAGGTAGCATATCCCTGACTAGGTTACAAAAGAAAGACATACGTCTTGTAGCAGACTCCCTTTTCACCTTCTTCTTGGCTTGTCTTGATGAGGATTCAGCCCTGTGAGAGAGGCTCATATGACAAGGAAATGAGGAAAGCCTCTGGCCAATAGCCAAGCAGAAACTGAGGCCCTCAGCCCAAGACACCTGCCAAATCTAGATGAGTTAGGTGAGAAGTTCAGGCGTTGGATGAAACTGCAGTCTCAGCAGAGACCTTGATTACAGCAAAAGCCAGGCTTAAATACCCAGAGTGGGAGAGAGAAATAAATGTGTGGTAAGCCACTAAGTTTAGGATATTTGCTATGCATCAATATATAAGTAATACACTTCCTTAGGCTCTATTTACTTGGCATGACTTCTCCTTTTCAAAACCATGGAGTGTTTCTACCACCATATATAGCAGAGGTAGAACCCTTTCATGGTCGGTCCTCACCCTTCTTTGCTAACCCAGACTCTAATATTGCTCTGGTTGTTATCTCACAACTGAGGAAAATTATTCCTTTTCCAATACCCTGGGGGTTGAATCACTATTAATTTCATCATTGTAGACTTTTTTGTGTGTGTTTTTTGATTTTTTTGTTTGTTTTTGCCAGTGACAAGTCATAGGTTTAGCTCAATCCTTGCCAATGACATCTGAGTGTAAGTATACGAGAGAGCTAGCAGGAATGCCATGCAAATACACTAAAAAAATATGCATAAGGAGAAACACCTCTCTTCTTACTCATTTGCAGGTGATGTAGCCATCATGCAACCATAAAAGATCTATTGTTAAGAGTATTAGAAAAAGATGTGAATGATAATTATGATGTTGTAATGACACTCAATTAATCATCCTAGAATCACCCTGTTTCCAGTGTTCCTATTTTAGGAGATTAAATTTATTGGGGTAAAATTGATTAGTAACAGTACACAGGTTTCAGGTACCATACATCTTTTTTTTTTTTTTTTTTTTTGTATTTTTCTGAAGTTGGAAATGGGAGGCAGTCAGACAGACTCCCGCATGCACCCGACCGGGATCCACCCAGCATGCCCACCAGGGGGCGATGCTCTGCCCATCTGAGGCATCGCTTTGTTGCAACCAGAGCCATTCTAGCACCTGAGGCAGAGGCCACAGAGCCATCCTCAGCTCCCAGGCCAACTTTGCTCCAATGGAGCCTTGGCTGCGGGAGGGGAAGAGAGAGACAGACAGGAAGGAGAGAGGGAGGGGTGGAGAAGCAGATGGATGCTTCTCCTGTGTGCCCTGGCCAGGAATAGAACCCGGGACTCCTGCACGCCAGGCCAAGGCTCTACCACTGAGCCAACTGGCCAGGGCCCCAGGTACTGTACAACTTTATAGCATTTGAACTGTCGATTGTGTTGTGTGCCCATCACCCAAAGTCAAATCATTTTCCAGCCTTGGATGTGGCACAACCAAACTAATTTCTATGCATCTTCAATCCCCTGCAATTCAGAGTATCTTTACTGATCTATAATAATTGCTAGAATAAATAACTTAACTGATACTAAAAATCTGCAGAGTTTCTTTTCACGTACCAAGGCAGGCTAAGAGTCCCCATTACTACATCGATCACTTAATACAATCAAGCTCACCCAGAGAGACTCATTTTTAAGATTTTTTTCTTAAAACCCGCAAATGCTATCCGGCACTTATTTGATCTCAAACACACCTTGTAGCTCTGGAACTTTAAGAAAATCTCATGGAATCAAACCAGGAATGGAAGATGAAACTCAAACAAGAATCTAACAGCTCCTCACCTGAATTTCAGAGCACAGTATGTGATGCGCCATGACTTTGGTATCAATTCTATGGAGGGCGACACCACTTAAGTATTGCACTATTGCCATTCTAGTAGAAATGTTCATTCAGGATAGACAAGGGCTTCAGGCATTCGGACTTAAACCTTTCTAGGGACACCTGTAAGGTGTTTTTTCCCCCACCAAGAAAGAAGGAGAGGGGTCGGAGTCATGAAGTGTGGAATAATAAAAGGCTTTATTGAGTACATCGTGCATCCCGCCCAACGTGGTCCTCTGGTCCCGAGGGACAGAGACCAGAGGAGTCGCAAGGTGTGACCAGCGTGAGAAATATTTAAAGGGTCCCTAGGGTGGTCGAGCTAATATGACGTGGTGAAATCTCACTGGCTGATGGAGGTGTCGCTTTTTTCCAAAGGGCTCCTGGGAAGTTTCTTTTGGCGCGCTTGGTTGTGGGTGGTCCTAGCCAAACTTCTCGGGCCTGACTTACCCACGTGACCTTCCCCCATTATCCACCGACCTTACACCAGTTTGGAAGTGTTCCGCTTGTTAATCACATACTTTCCCAGCTGCATTCATTCCCCCCATCCTCTACTCCATTTACCTTTCTCCAAGAAAACCAGTACTGGCGGAACCTTCTTGATCTCTCTGCTCTCAGAATCGGAGTTGAAATAAAATTCCTTCACCCAGCCATCTGTTCCAAAAGTATCTTTTAGTAATGACAGCATTAGGGGCTCTGATCTATAACACCATGTCTGACATACAGTGGGACTTTAAGGAATGCTCCATGTCAAAAGGTGACAAGAGGAAGCTTGTAATTAGCACATTATGATGATGGCATTGTCTACATTCCAAACTTCTACTAAATAAGAAATGATAAAGTGTATTTACTATACACTAATTCTGTGTCTTACTGTTCTCATGTATACTGACACTTGACTTTTAAGTGATTTTGTTGATACTATGGCTGTAAAAAAAAAAAAAGGCCGTTCACAAAATTTCAGTCTATCTGCCAACATCAGGCTTTGATGGTGTTTTCAATCCATCCAGATATTTTTGTGTTTATATTTCTTACAAGGGAAAATATATTTTTTTCTGTGGCACCTCATTTTATGACAACAAAGTATATAAAGGGAGTCAAATCCATACAGGAGATATCTGAAATTAAAACTTCAGTACTTATGTTTATATGCAGGGGGGAAATATGAGACTAATAAGGACATTTCAAATGCAAATTGAAAGAGCACTTTGTGACAAGGCAAGCTCCATCTCATAGTCTTAAGGTTGACTAATTGAATTGCTATTGATAAGATGTCACTTACAGAGGCCTCTCTGCAGTGAAACATGAGTTTGCTGTAAATGACCTGTCATTAAAGTCATGGGTAATGTCCGCATCTTGATTGAATTAAAATCTACCTACTAGCAATGTGCTCAGGAGGAGGTAAACCAGAAAGGATGGGAAGACCTCAGTATCCATGACCCACTAGAGAATTATGCCTCAGGTGTTATGTTAATTTACTTGCTAGAAAACATTCATTGACACCAATCAATAAACCAGGTAGTAAAGCTGGGAACTGCAGCTCCATTAATTGCCAACAACTTTCAGGCAATTTTACCTAAAATATGTGGAATATCACTTTTGAGTTTTTAATTATAACCATGTAGATAATATAATTAGATTTGTATAATTTTAAGCAGAAATGATTTTGAAATTATAATTTAAAGACATGATTTTTAATAGGGTTTTCTCCAAGTGGTCCATACTTAGCCAGGAATCACTTAGATAACTAAAATTCAAACTCAACCAGTACATAAATACTATTCATGACAGACCATATATTTATAAAGTACCTACAATTTAAAATGAAATCATAGTGTTTTTACACCTCTAAGGAATTAAACCCTTAAACCTCCCAACCCCTTTCTTCTACATCTTAGGAAAGATACAAAATATTGGCCATGACTCTTTCTAATAACATGACTAATATGCAATATACATGTTCTTATTATGAACAGAATAAAAAGCACATTTATAAAACATAAAAACAAACACATATTACCTACAAAAATTTAGTAATATAATTTTATGTAAAGCAAAGCTCCACATAGTGTAACCGGCTTTAAAACATACTTAAATTGCTTAGTCACTGCTAGGCTAGTGTTCCAGACTTTTAAGTGAACTTCAAATATGAAAAGAATAATCACACCCCAAGTTCTCATCACACTTACACACCTTTACATTTATGAGGATTCAGCTATGGCAAAAGCCAGGAAATATGACAATACTGGACTGTTCCTTAATAAGGAATATATATAAACCTAATGTCACATCATAGAACATTCTAAGTTACTTTCACTTCTATTCATATTTCATCTATATTTCTTTTTATTTTTTTGTGACAGAGACAGAGAGAAAGTCAGAGAGAGGGACAGATAAGGACAGACAGACAGGAAGGAAGAGATGAGAAGCATCAATTCTTCGTTGCAGCACTGTAGTTGTTCATTGATTGCTTTCTCATATGTGCCTTGATGGGGGGCTCCAGCAGAGCAAGGGACCCCTTGCTCAAACGAGTGACCTTGGGCTTCAAACCAATGACCTTTGGGCTCTAGCTAGAAACCATGGAGTCATGTCTATGATCCCATCCTCAAGCTGGTGACCTCAGGGTTTTGAACCTGGGTCCTCTGCATCCTAGTCTGACACCCTATCCACTGCACCACCATCTGGTCAGGCTCATCTATATTGCTTTATTTCATTATATCATCTCTGACCTGAATACTATCCTTTACTGTTAACACTGGGAGATTTAAAAGTTATAAATTAAAATTAAAAAGGGAAAAAATATATGAAGCAATCATGCAAATTGGTTATTTAAAAATAAACTAAATTTTAAAATTGATAATTACTCATATCATTTACATTACCCTCAAAATATTATTGCATTTCCTCATTTTGTGTAAAAAATGTATACAATATTTCCATATAATTTCTCTAATCAAATTTCAATATATATGCCTTTTTAAAAGCTTAATTTCAGTCACTTTAAATTAAAATTATAATTTTACTTATTTCTTTCAAATTCTATATTAGGATGTTTCATTAAGCCGTTCCATGAAAATCTTTACATATAGCAAGTTCTCTTCCAATTTCACACTATAATTTGGCGTGATTTTTGTTATTTCTCACTGAAAAGCTTCATAAATAATGTAAAAGGAATATGAAATAGTGTTGGCTGTTAGTTTCAGGAAATTTTACAAATTTGAGTTAAACTTTGAAGTATTTGTGAAAATAGGATGAGACAAAAGTAGGTTTACAGTTGTTCTTATGGAAAATCATACAATCATAAATAAGGGTACAAGAATAAACTGAGGCTCTGGCCAGTTAGCTCAGTACTAGAGCATCTGCCCAATGTGTAAATGTCCCCAGTTTGATTCCTGGTTAGGGCACACAGGAGAAGTGACCATCTGCTTCTCCACCCATCCCCCCTCCCTTTCTCTCTCTCTCCATCTCTATCTTCCCCCTCTCTTCCCCACACCCATGGCTCAGTTGGAGCAAGTTGGCCCTAGGTGCTGAGGATGGCTCCAAGGCCTCACCTTAGGTGCTAAAATAGCTTGGCTGCTGAGCAACGAAGTAACGGCCCCAGATGGGCAGAGAATCACTCCATAGGGCGCCTGCAAGGTGGATCCCAATCGGAGAGCACGCACGAGTCTGTCTCACTGCCTCCCGCTTCTCACTTTAGAAAATAATAATAATAATAATAATAATAATAAACTGAGTTTCACATACTCACAACTATAAATCTGCTTTTGCCTGCCCTGTATATAACCAATTGATAGCCATATGAAAAATAAAGTATTATACATACTAGATATTAGATATATTATTATCACTTTAAAAAAATTTTTTTATCTAAAGAAACAGAGATAGAAACACAGATGAGAAGCACCAATTCATAGCTGTGGCACTTTAGTTGTTCATTGATTGCTTTCTCATACGTGCCTTGATCAGGGGGCCCCAGCTGAGCCAGTGACCCCTTGCTCAAGCCAGCAACCTTGGGCTTCAAGCCAGTGACTGTGGGGTCATAGCTATGATCGCATACTCAAGCCAGGAAGCCCACACTCAAGCTGGTGAGCCTATGCTCAAGCTGATGACCTCAGTGTTTGATACCTGGGTCCTCAGCATTCCAGGTCAATGCTCTAACCACTGCACCACTGCCTGGTCAGGCCATCACATTTCTTGCACAGTGCATTTTATTTGGGAATTTTTTTAACTAATTTTTTTTAAAGATTGTTGTATTTTTATTTTATTTATTCATTTTTAGAGAGGAGAGAGAGAGAGAGAGAAAGAAAGAGAGAGAGAGAGAGAGAGAGAGAGAGAGAGGAGAGAGACAGGGGGGAGGAGCAGGAAGCATCAACTCCCATATGTGCCTTGACCAGGCAAGCCCAGGGTTTCAAACTGGCAACCTCAGCATTTCCAGGTCGACGCTTTATCCACTGTGCCACCACAGGTCAGGCTATTTGGGAATTTTTGAAGTATAATTTTTAATAAATTATGTATTTTTCTTAGTTTTGAAAGCTGCTATTACGTTCATTTTATTTCTAATTAATGTTGCTTCATATTTACTAATTCTTCAAAAAATATTAATATTTTGCTTCTTACAACTAAGTTTGAATGGAGAGTCGGATTGCCCTCCCCATCTACTGTGATGCTAACAGCACTGCCCAGCCTCCCTCAGCAGTGTTCCCAAGCACTGGTCCATGGACTGGGCCATCAGAAATTTCATGCCAGTCTGCAAAAGAGATAAGCACCCTGATGTTGAGTGAAGATTATAGACCCCTAGATCTTAGTTGAATTCACTTACGCTCAGGGTGACTTCTGCCTTAGTAGTCCTAGAGTAATTCTCTTATTTTCAGGGGACTCCGAGTGTACAAAGTTTTTTTTTTTTGTTTTGTTTTGTTTTTTGTATTTTTCTGAAGCTGGAAACGGGGAGGAAGTCAGACAGACTCCCGCATGCACCTGACTGGGATCCACCCGGCATGCCCACCAGGGGGCAATGCTCTGCCCATCGGGGTGTTGCTCTGTCACGACCAGAGCCACTCTAGCACCTGGGGCAGAGGCCAAGGAGCCATTCCCAGTGCCCGGGCCATCTTTTGCTCCAATGGAGCCTTGGCTGCGGGAGGGGAAGAGAGAGACAGAGAGGAAGGAGAGGGGGAGGGGTGGAGAAGCAGATGGGCGCCTCTCCTGTGTGCCCTGGCCGGGAATTGAACCCAGGACTTCCGCACGCCAGGCCGATGCTCTACCACTGAGCCAACCGGCCAGGGCCAAAGGTTTCAAACCACTGCCCTAGCAGAACAGTCAACCTATGCCTAATGGCAAGTTAGAGGTTATGGGCAGAAGCCTGCATCAAAGCCCACATTGTCCTGTCTAAAATGACCTCTTCTTCAATTAGAGTGCATGGAAGTTTCTAGAAAGCTAATTAAAATTTCCATCTGAGGTAAAAAGGACATAATTCAGACTTGTTAGTACATGTATGTCTCTTTGAGAAAAACAATCTTGCATAGAAAAAAATAATAATGCTTTATTAGTTTCATATTAACTGATTCCAAACAGTGGAATAACAATGTTTCAGCAAATTAGCACAAATCATGTGTAATCTCTGTATTTCTCTCATATTCAACTGTTCAAAGTTTTTACTTACAATTTTCTTTTCATTTTGTGTTGCATCGCTGTTGGAATTATGTCAAGGATTTATTCCACGAGGGACTGTGAAGTGTCTGCCCTGGGAAAGAAAGGCGGGCAAGTGGCTGTCTGCCGACTAATTAAATGTCACTGAGTCCAGAGGCTAAATACGCATCAGTTGATAATTTGGTTGATTTTACTGCTGCATATGTACATTTAATTATAGAGGGATTGAAATGAATAAAATGTACTACCTCCCAGAAACATTTTATGACCCATGATTTCTCCATGAGAGAGCTTGCTAACCAGTGCCCTTTATATAATGTTATACTTTGCTAAATTCATTAAAGAAACAACTAGATAGCAAATTAACAAGCACTGACCTGTGTTATTACCCATATTGATGATTCTGTAGTTAATCAAAAGTTAACATTTTTATTCTTTCACCTAGTACGTAGGTACCAAGGATCATTTTGACAAGTTCTGACAAGTCTTCCTAATACACACTCTACCCAGGAAATTTTAAACTTTTTCCTCCATGATATAATATAAACATAGCTATTTTCTTACAATCATATTACCTAAGTGAGGTGAGGAGAGATTTGATTTAAAGAGTATCTCCTTCACAATTTTTTTTTAATTTTTTAAACCTTCTATCACAAATAATAATCAAGAATCAACAAAAGAGAAAACTCTTGTCAAAATCAAAGCTATGTAACCCTGGCCAGCTGGCTCAGTGGTAGAGCATCAGCCCAGTGTCTGGAAGTTCCAGGTTCAATTCCTGGCCAAGGCACACAGGGGAAGTGCCCATTTGCTTCTCCACCCTTCCCCCTCTCTTTTCTCTCTATCTCTCTCTTCCCTTCTCACAGCCAAGGCTCCACTGGAGCAAAGTTGGCCTGGGCACTGAGGATGGCTCCATGGCCTCTGCCTCAGGCGCTAGAATGGCTCCAGTCACAACGGAGCAAGGTCCCAGATGGGCAGAGCATTGCCCCCTGGTGGGCATGCCGAGTAGATCCTGGTCAGGCATATTTGGGAGTCTGTCTATCTGCCTCCCTGCTGCTCACTTCAGAAAAATACAAAAAAAAAATCAAAGCTATGTACTTCCTCTGTAAATCTATCACCCCCCACTGATCATTCTAATGGAATAAACAGATATGTATATAATCAAAATTACTGATTACCCATAAACCATTTATATTTGAATTTGGCACTCAGTTCATTTTGTAATATCTAAAAATATCACCAAAACAAAGCAATTTTACTCCTCTCCTCCTTACCCCAACTGTAACCAGTAGGAAAATTTAACATGGAATGTATATATTGGTACAAAAGGAGCTAATAGGCAGATACATTTGATCCAAAAATTCTTTATTTAAAACATACTTAATTTCCTTAGAAGTTAAATGATTAAATCTCTAACATCTGGCAGAAATATGTATCAAAAGTTCCATTCTTTCAAGGACTGGCAGTTAAAACTATGATTTGTAATCACTATGAAAGTGTCTTTTTCCTGTATTCAATGTTATGTCATTTCCTCTTCCACATTTTACAGCTGGAAAATTTGCTAGACTGGTGAATTTTAAAACAACAGTGATATTTGTTTCATATGCTTTTCCCTCTTTACTATGTCTTTGCCTCTTGTGGAATGAAGCTGTGATATCAGATACTAATGTAAGAAATATTTTAAGAAGTGTATGTGGGAAGGGCAATGAGCAATGTTAAAATACTCATGAATACTGCTATTCTACAATTAGATGCTTATAAACATGCCAGGCACTTAATTGTATGGTATTTTAAGGGTATTCTCTCTGCTTTGCAACCAAAGGTATGCATCGGAGTCATGTGTGAAACATCTGAAGTATGTCCCTGGTCTCCTTAGACCTACTAACGCAAATGTTCTGAGGCTTAGATAAGCCCTAAGCTGCACACAAAAATCAATAAAAACACTACATATCTTGGAGAAAAATATTAGCCAGATCTATACTACAGGCTAGACTGATGTACATATTTCCCAAATTATTATATGCAAATATAATAGAGACACAGTACCTAACATACCCACACAACAAGGGAATTATAAACTCTGCCTAAAGGGTTTCTAGTGTGTATGTCGTTAATGAAATTCAGCCTTGTGGAAGCATAAAACATACCCGCTCAACTGTTTTGAAAACAAATATGAGTGTAACAAGGTATTTATAATCTTAGAAAATTCCTAAGGGGGGGGGAGAGAAACCAAAACAAATATTTAAAATCTGACACTAGATGAACTATTCAAACATAAATAACACATATAAAATTATATGTTACATATTAGCATAAGGAATAAGTTAATATTCCTTATTTTAAATTATTGGATTTTTTTTAAAAGAAATGGTTATTTTCCAATAGAGAAATAGAACAATTTCTCAGATTGATACACAATAAAAGGGACCAACGCAGTGTGGTAGGCAGACAAACAAACAGGAAAGGTGTTTGGATTAACATTCTCCTGGGACTGTGTCCATTCCAGAGCTCAGTGTCCTCCCTCCCTATTCACAGCCAAAACATCTTGGAAAAGTTTTCAACTTTTATAATCTCCAAGTTGCAAATTTAAAATCTGTCTCCATCCATGCTCTTCTACTACTGCACGATGAAAATCACTCTTGGTCAAGAAATCCCTTTATTCAAAATTCAGCAGCCACCTGTGTTCATTTTTCTTATTTCCCATTTTAGATTTCACATTTCTGAAGCTGACAAACTCTTTCTTTGACACTGTGCAACTGTTATCTATGTTTCCTTCTTCTTTATTCAACTCAATTTAAAATTTTAGTCATACCTTAAAAGTTGATATTCGTAAGGATCTTGCCCTGGGCCTTTTCTTGTTTCTACTTTTTTTTTTTTTTTTTTTTTTTTTTTTAGTTCACCTGATCCTCCTGGGTCAGTGTTTCCATTTTCGTGGTTGAAAGTTTTATATCTATGCTGAAGACTCACCATCTTTCTCTTTCCCTATCTCTGTGGTGAGCTTCAGAGCATACCTGTTACTACCCGCCGAACGTCATCATTTTTCGACACTAAATTGTAGTGCTGGTGGCGGAGGCCAGGCAGGTTCGCCCTGGATTTGCAGAGCCAGAAAGCACTGGACCATTCCTGTTTGAGTCTCCCAATGGAGGACAAGCAAACAGGCAGGGAAACCTCAGGCTACAGGCGAACCAACAGCAAAAATGGCCCCTCACAGCGGTGGGCAAGCGGGCCAGCCTCAATCCGCCATCCGCCAGCCCCCTACTCCTCCCACCCCCAAGGAAAAGCACCGATAACCTTGCGCTAAACTGTGCACAAGGGGTGCTGCCAGGCGCTCCCGCACTAACCATGCCAAGTAAAGCAAGCAAGCCTAACGCGGCTGTTTCCCCAACACAAATCATCTCTACTACTCTGCCAGCTCTCAAAATGATAAAACAAACACACAGAAAGATTTGTATATTTTACTCCATGTCTTGATTTAGACACCGACTGCCATTCTGGAATCTTCCCCACTTTTAATCCATCCGTCTACAAGGGCTCCCGTTTCTACGGCCTAACACTCTGAAATTATTTCTCTATATTCTCATTCTTCCTCCGACACCTGGAATAGATTATCCTTATTTTTGCCCAAGTTACTGGAAAACCCAACTATCTCCTCATCATCTATATTTCCCATGTATATAATCTTACACTTAACAAAAACTTTCTCATCTGCAAGTATAATCTTACTTTCTCAGCTATTCAGGCGTTTCTGAAAGCTTGATAAAATGTTCTCTGAAGAGACAGACCCAAATACTTAGCTTGAAGAATTCTCCATAACTCACTCTTTTTCCTTTTAATCCCTCCCCGCCCACACCTCCTCTCCCCTTCTGCCTCTCTCTTCCTTCACTTACCCAGATAAGCACTCAGCACCCAAAATGGGCAGAATTGGATTCAAATCTGTAGGAGCAATTTGTCCTTTTTCAACGTGTAAGGCCGGTGGCCCAGGCCAGGTGGGCTCACATGTGATTCGGGCAGAGGGTACAGGAACCGAGCCGGAACGACAGGCCATACCCGATTAATGAAGGCTCGCAGAGACAGGCGAGCAAATAAGCAAAGGAATACCGCTTTTCACAGTGGGGGCAGGGGTTCAGAGACACCGCCCCTCACAGTGGCGGCTGAGGGAATGAGGGAAGCGCCCCTCACCATGGCAGGAGAGCGAGCTGCAGAAACTGCCGCAGAGGGAAAGCACCCGTAGGTTTTCACAGAGACACACACGTGGCTTTCTGCCACGAGCTCACGCACTAATTGTGCAAAGTGCTTGCAGCCGGGAAACCAGCGAGTAAGCCTAACTAACACAGATGCTTTCCCCACACAACTCCAGACCCATCTGTTGTTACATGTTCCTCCTTCCCATCATCCTCTTCACTTCACATGTAGGTTTTGACATCAGCACTTCCAGACAGCCTCCTTGATTATTCCCAATCATGCCGAAAACTGCTTTTTCTGTACGATCGCATTCTCTCTTTACCTTACTCCACCCCTTATCACACTGCATGTGATTGCCTCTTCCGTTTTCTGTATTTCCCATCATGGGGTATTCCTCTTGAAAGCAGAACCCAGAACTATATTGTTCACACATGCACAACTTTGGGGCTCCCCTCCCCTTTACGAACACCGTTCTGCCTAAACCACCTAATAGTAAGATCCCCCATCATCACTATCATTCAATTCTTCCATTCTATTTTCAATCATTTTTCTTTCTGACTCCTTCTACTTATTTAAAATAGACACATCTCTCTCATTTAAAAACATAGAATCAAAACACACAGCCCAATGTTCAATCTATATCACCAACCTGCTAACCTTCATGAAAATCTTGATTATATATATTTTTTGCCTTACATTGAGTATTTCTCTAACTGTAATTTCATCCCCACCTGCAATTCAAACACTATCACAGTTTGCAAAATGTCACAAATCATCATTGCCCACACAGTGAGCATTTCTATTCAGTGTTCTGGCTATTGTTAGCAAAGTTCTTTCTTAGACAATACGTACTAATAAGTGCCACTGGATTATTGCATTTCTATTAAGGCCGGAGAACAGAGGTTGGTAAACAAATAAACAAAAACCTATTGTTTTAAATCAGTATTTCTCCAATTTAAAAGTATACACAAATCACCTGAGTTCTAGCCAAAATGCAGCACTAACTTCAACAGGTCTCGGTTCGGGCCCGAGACTTAGCTTTTCTAAAACTCCGCTGCTAGTGCTGCTGGTGCCTGGATCATATTTAAAGCAGCAAGTCTTTGCAATCACGTTGGAATAACTCTGGAGCTTTAAAAACAGTCATCCCTGGGCACCCTTGGAGACTGATTTAATTGGTCTGCGTGTAACCTGGTTATTTTCAATGGTCCCCAGCTGATCCTAATAGGTAGCAAAGCTTGGGAACCACTGTGACTATAGTCAACATGCTGTAAATTACCTTACCAGGATTTATCTTAGAACTCATATCTTATTTAAAGAGGGATTTAAAATATTTTTTAAAAAATTACTAAGCTAGAAGGCAATAACTTTAGTAGTCTAATTAGTCATCGTTTTACTTATTTCATCTGGGTGTATCTTATATATCGTTGCAAATTAGCCCTTTTTCTTGTTATAATACTTGCTGATTCCTATTGAAGTAGACAGTCTGGAGGCAGAATAGCAGAGATGAGAGAGCATGAATGTTGAAGGCAGAAAGCCCTGAATTCAGATTAACAGCTCTGCTCTGTTATTCTGAGAAAGTCACCAAACTCCTGTGCATGTATCTATATTACTTTAATTTCAAAGGGAATAGATATCTTGGTGATATCTAGAAAAGTGAAATGAGAACTTTTGTAAAAAAATGCCTGATCCTTCTACATCTTGAAGGTCCATAGATCCATTCAGCCATTTATTTATCCAGCAAATGTTTATTCAGCACTCTGTAATGCCGGTGGCTGAGGCCAGACAGTTCCACAGTGAATTCAGGCAGACGGTAGAGAAACTGCGGAACCAGAAAGCGTTGGGCCTTTCCCATTAAATAAAGTTTTGCAACAGCAGACGAGCAAACAGGCAGGGAAAACCGCCTCTCAGGTTCCTCACGGTGGTGGGCAGGCAATTCACCCTGAGCACATACACCCACAGCCTTACATAGGCCACGCACACGGGCCTCTGCCACGTGCTCACTCACCAGTCAAGTGCAGTGTTTGCAGCTAGTAAAGCAGTGAGCAAGACTAACAGCTGTTTTCCCAACATTCCACACCTTTACGGTTACTCGCTTCACAACCTACAGGACAAATATCTTCTGCGATGGTCCCTGGGCTAGGAGTGAGGTACATTACATAAACAGAGTTCACAGCAACAGCACAAGTTACACACCAGTTACAATAATGACACAGGGGCCCTTCATAATGTCTCCCTGAGCACTCTGCCCAGGGATTTAACTAGACCCACCTCTCGCCCCCTACTCCACACACAGTAGGTGGGAGGGCCTGTCTAGTCCAGGGCCATGTCCAATGAAGAAAAGTGTCCTTGGTGTATCTCTGCTACTGGATGGAAACAGCTACCCAGTGCAGGAGGGCCCAGCCCATCAAGGTCTCTTAAAATACTGTCCACAAGCAGGGTGTCCCTCTAGCAAGGGAGCCAGGACCCCACTCTGGTCACAGTCCAAGAGTCCATTATACTACTCAATGATCAGTCCACGATAGATAGCCCAGCTGTCTGTGCAAATCACCAAGGTAAAGGTCCGTTACAGTCAACTGGCCACACAGCTCATTATTAATGGATCTCAGCACCTTTCCATAAGCTCTCTATCCATTGCCACAGGCCCCATCCAAACCCCTCAGCAAGCTCACAGGGCCTGGTGGGGTCAAACTCATCTGGGGCCTGTGCTGCCTTGACAGTTCTCTTATTATAAAAAGGCACCCATTAGCTTCTAATGCCAACACCTGCTGCTCAGCGGATTGCCAATTTCACATGGGCTCTCCAGCCCCTCACCCATCCCCGTTGGACAGGTCCCTTAGCCTTCCCCTATTCAAACTGGGACAACAGGTCTTGGGGGTCTTCCTCTCCCTCACCTGTCTCCACAAGTTATCCTGCAACCGTGCAACCTGAACACCAGCCTTTTTCTTGGCAGCTGCAGGGGCTGCCTGCTTCCCTTGCCTTTTCAGTGGCTGGAACCTCTTTTCTGGCTCAACTGGCCAGATCTTTACTAGATTTGTTATCCATTTTCTCTCTATCTGCTCCAGCCACAATCAAATCTACCCACACCTGTGTTCAGCTAACCTTCACAGGCAACCTGAACAGGTTTCTCTCGTTAGTTGGGAGGTGGGCAGCGCGGCCAACAGCCCTCCCAGCCTTGTGGTCCGTCTCTGTTCCAGAGTGCATGATGCCATCCACCGCTATGTCCCACAACCACAGCAACCGGGCTGCCAGGGACTCAGCGGGTTTCTGCCTGAACTGCACCCCAAACAGCTGTGCTGGGCTATAGCGCTGGACCGCAGAGTGCTCCACTGCCTGGCGAGGGGCTGTGCCTGCCCCTGAGGGGCTCTTAGCTGCTGGGTTTTTACTTTCTCAGCAACCACTGGCCGGGCTCAGAGTCTGCAGATGGCAGTTTCAGCCCAAACCTCCTCATTCTCAGAAGAGGAGAAGCTGGAAATGCCTGCTCCTGCTGACTCAGAGCTACTCTACCGGCAAGGATGACCCTTCAGCACCCATTTCAGCTCCTGCGGCTGCTGGCTCTCAGCCTGAAGCTGAGGCTTGAGATGAGTCTACAGAGAGAATTCAGAAAAGTGCTTTGGAGACTTGAAAGACTGGGGGGACAATCACCCCTGTGAAGAATCAGGGGAGAAGTACTGCAGGTGCATGTTGGAGCCACTGCAAGGACTCAGCAGCTTCAGCGAGTCGGGTGCGTCCCGGGGCAGGTAGCAGCTGTGAGGAGAGCCGCGTGGAAATGGGCCTAGGAGGGGCCTGCATCATTGGGTCTTGGGGACAATGGTAAGGGTTTGCAGTCTACCCTAATTGCAAAGGAGAGACATGGGGATTTCAAGTAAATACAATCTCGTTTTCATTATGAAGAACCTGTACTGGCTGCTGTGAGGAGAGTTGACCGTAGTGGGGAGGGCTGAAATGGAAACAGCAGGGCCAGTTATGAGGCTACACCCACGGAAAACGATGATAACTTAGACAAGCAAAAAGATCCTCCCTCTCGATGTCTGTCTTTCATTCTGTGCTCCCTGGATGAACCTTCTCAAGGTGAAGAACGCCTTGCTGTACACCAGGTGAGTGGGCAGTGCTAATGATGTTCCATATGAGACTCCTCTGGAGTCAACCCACTTTCCTTCCATGGTTTACATGAGCAACTACCATGAAGACAGACTCAAATCTAGGCATATGCTCAGAACAGCTCGATGATGTGAAGAGCTCCAAAGGTTTCCTTAAATATACACTTCGGTCTTTGTGACTCTGCAGGCACTAAGCAAATGGCAATGTCCCAGAATTGTTCATTTCACTCACAAGTAACTTGTAGAACTGTGAAAGCAAATATATTCATTGTAATTGTTGGTGGAATATATTTAAAATATTATCTCTGTTTCCAGTCTTTAAAACACATTCCAGTTTTAAAAATATTACGTGCATTGTTCATTTAATATATTTATTAACTTGCTATTTTATCCAAGTATTAAACAAAATGCTAGTGAACACTCAATGACCAAGATAACATACATACTCATCTTCACAGTTCTTAGTATTTACAGAGACTATGGCCAGAATACAGACTGTCTCAAGAGAATGCAACTAAGGGCACACACAGTATTTTGGGAGCATCCATGACACAGAGAAGTTTAGGGAAGTCTTCCTCTAGAAGGACGGGTTCTAATTGTGAAGTAAATGATAAGCAGAACAAAGGAAAGGAGTGAAAGAGACAGAAAGAAAGCATTATCCAGAACTTAAAGATATTATGGAACTGTCCATAGTTTCTCAATGTGTGTATAAGAACCCTCAACTCGGCTGATACCTAATCTGAGCCTACCTGCGTTAAAGCAGGAAGAGAGTCAAAAATTAATTCACTCACATATTTATTAAACAAGTACTGAACACCTACCATATCCCGGACACAGTTCACTGAAAACAGAAGTGAGCAAGAAATAGAAAAATTCTCTAGAGTTTATAACTTCCTGAGGGTATAGGAGGAAGAAAGATAGACAATGGATAGAGTTACTTTTTTTTTTTTGCCCTAGTTCACTGTTGAAAGTCAGCAGTGTAAACACAGAACAGATGTTCTTTTTTCTATCAACAAATCCCACCTGTGGGACACCCTCCCGTCGCTGTACAGGTCTGTCACAAAGTAAGCGATTCATAAAATCACCTGACAGAGTTAAGCATGTGAAACACGGATGACAAGGTTGTCAGGGCTTGCCAGCTCGCCAAATGATGAATGTCATGAGGAATAAACCTGCCTTAATTAATTCTCTCTGGAGTCTTTCGACGAGTCTACAGATCTTTTTGTGAGGATCTCTTTCTCTCCCCTTTGTTTGACTGGAATTAATTCTTCCTTTGGCCACCTACCTCCATATTTCATTCCCTCCAATTTCCACACTCCACTGGAAACCAGCCTGTTAGCCATCTACTTGGTCAAAGATTGACCTAGGATCCCTCTGAGGATTGACAATTTATTTTTTTTCAAATAAGCCAGAGGGTACTGTGGATCCTGGGGAATATTCAAAAGCCTCGCAATGCTATTTTTTTTTCCAGTGGACTCCTCAGAATAGTTGAGTCAGTTTAACGCCAAATAAAATGATAAAGTGGTTTCTCCTCTCAATTCAGTCATGCAGTATTTTGGAATCACAGCACCGGCGGTAAATGATTCTCACACTAAGAAATTCTTTACCGAGATTTAAAGAATGTGAGGTGACAGACCCTCTAAAAAGCCATTAGCAATTAACGAGTGGCTTCAAAGCCGGAATGGAAACGCCAAAATGAGTCTGAATTTTCTGAAAGGTAAGGTAGACTCTGATACAAATAAATCTTGCACATACAATCTTTACCGTTCCCAGCACCTTAGCCTGCAGATCCAATTATCCCCCAACATTATCTTCTCAGCCATGCTGCGCTTACTCCCCGGCCCTCCAGCTGAAAAATAATACAAGGCCTGCAGGTGTATTGACACTCAGAGGGACAAGGTGTAGGTGTGAGAATTGCAATCATTTTCTTCAGAGTTTTAAACAGCAAATCGTTTGTGACTAGCAGGACATCTGTTCACAAGTTTGGCTAATTGCATTGTTCTGTTTTGAGTAAAAAATGGGGGAATTATTCCGAGGACATATGACTTGATAATTTTCAACAGAATTTTCTAAGAGAATAAGGCTATTGCAATTTGTGTTCATTATCATTTAAAATAGTCATTCGTTCACTTTAAACAATTCCCCGGCAGAATGAATCCTGAGGAATTATTTCCCTACCTACAATGGACTCATAATCTACTGGAAGAGACAGACTCCCAAAATAGGTAAGGCCAGCAGCATGGAGGACATGTTATAAATGATATGTACCAGCTACTACTAGAATACAGTGAATTCTGTCTTGGTTTACTTAGGAGGTCAGCGTAAACGCATAGGAGACTACACATGTGTGATGGCTTCATGGGCAGCATACAAACTCTTTCTGATTTTCTCACAGTAACCTAGAGTTTAGGAAAATAAACTTGTGCAGATAGGTTGAAGTTTGTTAACAGGATAGATTAGTGTCTGAAGCTTATTGAATCAAAGCAGGAAAATTTGAGGTTTTATAAAGAAAATAAAAGGATAAGACCTGTGAACTATTCCCTGAAGTTTTGTCATTTGTCTTCATGTCCGTCATATGCATGAGATGGTCAACAGACTTTAAAGTAAAGAGATGCTAAAATAGTCCATTTTTCATGAGCCCAAGCTAGAATGGCTAATGAGAATATCTAGAAGAGGTTTAAGGTTGATGGTAAAGACACAGATTAAATAAAGTGCATTTCTCAACATGGTGGCCCTGGAGCTAATTTTGCAAATCCTCCTCCCCCTCTTCTTGTCAACATGTCTTTTACATGGTTTGGGATGGAGTTGGAGTCCATACGAGGGGGTGCAAGTTTGGGGGACTCAAAGAAATTATAACCAAGTCAATAGAAATAATATGTGAATGATGTAATATATTAAACTGCCACAAAACTCAAAATATTTCAATTAAAAAACTGAGATCACTCCACATTTATTAATTTTGAATATAGAAAAAAATAGAAACAAAGCAATTTTAGTAATATTAGAAAAATGAGGAAAGGTCTTTTTTTTTTGGAAGATGTTCAAGGAAATTTTCTGGAGTATAGCCATTCTTTAAGGCACTGGATATAGAGTGTCCTGTGGTCAACTGTATTCACCAATAGGAGGCTCAAAGCTGAGAATATGTGAATAATTTTCCTAGGATACAGTACACTGCTAAAGCCATGTACCAATAATCAAATTCAAAATATTATCAAAGCCACTTGATTTTAATGATTAGAAGTTTCTAGAATAGTCCTTGAGGTCTAACTAAATTATGTTTATATGTGTTCAGGGAGATGTATTTAGTTCAGAATGACAGCATCGACAACCTATTTCTTGCTAATAATGACATATCATTTAAATTATCTCTCTTTTATGCAAAACATTTCTAAAATATATAAAAGTCCTAATAACTAACTTTAATATAAAAATAATAAATTTTAACAATTCTGGAACTGAATGAACTTCAGGAGATACTACATCCATATATTCAACTGCATACTATAGTAAATTTTCAAATTTTATATAACGTATCTAAATATGCATATAGATAAGTGTTATTGCATATAAGAACCTGTTAAATAAACATCAGGGCATTTGACTTGTTAATGTTCTTAATTTTTAATTTTTACCAAAAAATCCAATGTTGAATATTTTATATGGAAAATGTTCATTTTTATGCGCGAAAGTTAAAATTATGTTTACTAATCAACATTATGTACGTCACAGCAGGACTGACTGTACTAATAGCTGTAAAAACTGTAAAAGTAATTGCTGAGTAGATATGGAAGGATGATGTGAGAAAGTATAAAAGTGGTTGCAAATTATTCCTTTTTTATTAACTCCACATTCTTCTAAGGAGATGTAAAGGGTCTCCGGTCAAGAAGTGAAGTCTGTTTCCCCACATTTGAAACTGGGTTGCCAGGTGACCTGGTTTGGCCAAGAAAACATTAGCAAACCTGATCCGCGTGAACCTGACACAGTTTGCACAGTGGGGCTTCCTCTCTTGATGCACTTTGGAGCACATATCCCTGCTGAAGAGCTCATCCATCTACCTGCTGGAGCACGAAAGGCCCTTTGGCACACAGACAACCCACCTCAGTTTAGTTGGGTCCCCAGCCGCCCATTAACCACTTGGTAGCTCTGGGGTGAACTGTCAGACCCACTTCATTATGGTGCTGGTAACACTGAGTATGCTACTGCTTTGGACCTTTGTTCCTCCTGGTACATCTCTATCCAGACCTTCTTCTATTTATTTCTGTTTAATTTCATGTCTCTTATCAGAATTTTTTAATCTTCTCTCCCAAAACAAACTGGTTGCTTCCTGTTATCAAAGCTTTGATTTTATATTTGGAGCCTTATAACTTTTTTAAACAATAGCCCATAAACGATAAGTTCTCTAGGCTTGTTGCCGAATTCGGCAACTATTTCTGATTCCCTTGTTATGTCCTTCGCTGATACTGCAACACTAGCAGTTGTGCTTTACAGGAGTTATTTTTGAAAGCAGTTGTGCTTGGTGAACTGCTCTCTATCCTAAGTAAGCAGTGATGATTGAAAGAAGCATTTAGGTAGGCATTGCTGGGTTTGGGGACCAGTGATGAAGGAGACTGTAGGGAAAACAGCTGTGGTTAGGCTTGCTCACAGGTTTTCCAGCTGCAAGCACTCTGCCGCACGTGTGTGTGAGCCCGTGGCAGAAAGCCACGTGTGTGTATAGCGTATATAAGGCTACAGGTTCTTCCCCTCAGCACAGATTGCTGAGGGGAATCATGCTGGCCACCATGAGGAGCGGGGTGTTCCTGATCGCTTGCCCACGACTGTGAGGAACAGTTTTCCTGAATGCTGCCGTGCCCCCCGGCCCCCCCCCCCCCAGAGAAAGAGTCTTCCCCTACTTGTTTGCGTGCCTCCCTCTGGGAGAATCCAATCATCGGAAATAAATGGCCCAATGCCGTTTGACTCCTTAGTACTTCTGTGGTCTGCCCAAATCCAATTTGAACCTGCCCGGCCTCCACCACTGGCATGACAGAGACCAAGTGACTCTAATCAGGCAATGAGTGATGTTTTTAGGGCCAAGCAGAGTGAAGAAGACTTTCCCGAGTCAAGAAGAGTGTTCCTAGTACTAAAAATCTTTTGTTTTCATTGTTGCTTCAAGTTTTCTGCAAACTACTTGTGTACCATATCAAAAATTATATGACCGAAACAATCATCTTGGCTTACCACATGCTCATGGTTTTAGAGTACAAGAGATAAATGATTTTTTAAAAAATAAGTTTTTATATGTAGGTATATGTTCTAAACATGCTGAGTAGTAGCTTAGGGATATTTCTTCTTTCTCCTAGGAAACACGGGTGACAGGGGTAGCAAACCAAGTGTGGGGTTGATTTTACTCTTCATGGACAAGAGAAAGGATAAATAAAAAATACCTGAACCCAAAATAGTGTGCTGGTTTCACAATTATCATTACATGAAAACTTCTCTTGCTGTTAAATGTAAATACTTTAATATTTTCTTCTAATTCATTCAGTATCTTATACCTAAGTACACAAGAGGAAACTGAGTTGATCATTAATTCTCTGTAGTTTTTATAGATTGCTCATTATTCATGTTGCCTTTTTTTCTCAAATAAATATAAATTGATTCATTATATTGCTGCAGTATGATAATTGACTATTAAATACAAAGATGTTTGCATGTTAAAAAATATAATTCTATAGTTCTACAATTTAAATGTAAGGTATTTATTATCCACTAGAAATATAAAATTTTATTTTTTATATATATCCTTATGGAAGTGAAAGTTATTAGTAAATTCAATAGCTAAATTCTCTTATGTGTTTGATAAATTAGCTAAGTGCTGTTATGTAAATATGTAATAAATTATACATAGTAGAACAAAATGTTACATATATGATCTATGATAGGATGGGGAAACTTAAGGTTTTCAATGGGATAATTTAGGGCCATTAAACAAAGTATACACACCTACAGTATACTGAGGTCTTTATATGGACTATTATATGCCCTTAAAGAATTCATCTCTCACTAGGGAAGCTAGGGACTTTTTCAACAATATTTACAAACTACAGTCACATTTCAGTTAACTTTTTAAATTGTTCACAATGATATGAACAAAGATTCAAAAAGTATTGAAAATCAGTTCAGAAAAAAAATTTTCAATTTATCGTATTCATAAAATCATTAACGAATACTCACCAAATAGTAGATATTATGATATTTTTCCCCAGAAGGAAGACATGTAAGCTTTCCATTAAAATAAGTGAGCCTACCACTGGCCAGATTCACTGAATTCACTGAACTGTACAATACATAAAACCAGACATCTACTCAACAAAGTATTTAAGTATCAACTGTGTGCCAGGCACTACCATATGTGCAGAGATGCCTAATAAAAATAATATATACCTCTGACCCTTGCCAGTTGGCTCAGCGATAGAGCATTGGCCCAGTGTGTGGAAGTCCTGGTTCGATTCCCAGCCAGGGCACAGAGGAGAAGCTCCCATCTGCTTCTTCACCCTTCCCCCTCTCCTTTCTCTCTCTCTCTCTTCCCCTCCTGCAGGCAAGACTCCATTGCAGCAAAGTTGGCCCGGGTACTGAGGATACCTCCGTGGCCTCCACCTCAGGCGCTAGAATGGCTCCAATTGCAGCGGAGCAACTCCCCAGAGGGGGCGAGCATCGGTGGGAGTCTGTCTCTCTACCTCCCCTCCCCATTTCTCACTTCAGAAAAATACAAAAAGAATTATATATACCTCCAATTCCTCAGTATTAGTTTAGAAAAAAAAAAATAGGCCAGCGGATTGCTACTTGATATAACTCCTGTTACAGTTTTAGAAACAAGGCAGTGTACATCCAAAAAATGAGAAAGTTACTATATTTCTATATTTCTGTTTGGAGAACTCCAAAGCATTTCATATGTGTGTGTTACATAAAAAATATCAATTAACCAGGCAAAGATGAGAGAAGAGTAGTCATCTCTCTCAGAAAAATATGTAAACTGACAGAGCTACGAAAAGTTGCTGCATACATCCTTGCACATACACATTCAACACACATCTTCTGAATGACTCCTGTTTGCAAGTCATTTTCTAACAACAAGGAAAACCCTAAATACATAAGTCCATCCTCTCCCCACCCGTGGTGCTGACAATCTAGTAAGAAAGACAGACATTGAATAATTGTGATAAAACTTATCTGAAAGGAAGGAAGGAAGGAAGGAAGGAAGGAAGGAAGGAAGGAAGGAAGGAAGGAAGGAAGGAAGGAAGGAAGGAAGGAAGAAGAAGGAAGGAAGGAAGAAATGGAGGGAGGGAGGGAGGGAGGAAGGAAGAAGGAAGGAAGAAATGGAGGGAGGGAGGGAGGGAGGAAGGAAGAAGGAAGGAAGAAATGGAGGGAGGGAGGGAGGGAGGGAGGGAGGGAGGGAGGGAGGAAGAGAGAAAGCATAGTTACCATGGAAATGTAGAAAAGGCTTTAGATGTAGGGTATTTCATTCAAGGGAATAGAAATTAGGTAGGGATAGAGTTGTACCCAGGCGATAAAAGGTCTCATAAATTATGTTAAGTTGTTTGGACCATACTCCTCAAGCAAGGGAGAGAAGTTTGTATTCAATAAGTGGCACGACTGATTGGTATATTAGAAAGGTAACACTGACAGCATTAAACAAGGAAAAAAGTGAAAGAGAAACTAAAAAGTATGGAAAACAGAAAGGGGGTCCACTTCAAAATTCCACATGAGCATCTAGGATAGCCTGAGTAATAATTTAGAGGTAATGAAAGGGAGGGGGAATGTTAGAAAAAGATTTCTGAGTTACAATAAAAAAAATTATAGGTTCTCAAATATGAAGAGTGAGAGAAGTCCCGAATTGAGAGGCTGTGCCACAGGCTTTACTTACATGATGTGGGGCAGTATGGGGTGGGAAGACCTGAATCGTGTTGGGTATTAAGAAGGCAGCTATTTATGTGGTGACCAAATGATGAAGACTTCATTTTGGAACAGGACAATTCCTATGATAGGTGGGATTGAGAACAGACAAATGGAGAGTTAAATCCTGGACAATATATATTTAAAGCTGAGAAGAGAGATCTGTGCCGGAAAAATATACTTGAGTATCATCAATACCTAAATCAGTTTTTAAAAAATGCAAAGCCTGTTTTATATTCCTGGAGATTCAGATTTAAGTGATTTTGGGGTGCAGGCTGGACACAGGGATTAAAAATAATTCCCTATCTAATTCTATGAAGCCAAATTAAGAACCTCTGCTATCAAGGGACATATTTGCATGAGGTAATTTAGGAGCCTGGATTCTGAAGGCAATGAGAACAGTGTTCGATTGGCAGCTCTGCAAGTTAGCCATGAAACCTTGTACATGGAAGCTACAAATTACTTATTAGCAGGACAGTGTCTACCCACTGATTTGTAGAATTTCATTTAAAAAAAAAAGTATAAAGGTGCTTCTCTGGATGCTGAGAGAGCTCTATAAATATCAAATCTATAAGTATCTCCAAATGTTACTATTAATACCACATCATCTAATTCTCCATGTTATAAAGGTTGAAGTCATAAGAGCCAAGGGGATTGCAGAGCAAAAATACACTGACTGTGAAGAGAAATGCCCTATGGGGAGAATATGGGGAATACACACCTTTTAAGAGATGGGAAGAGGAGAAGAAGGCAGCAAAGGAGAAAGTAGAGAGGTCCAATGTTTGGAAGAGATCTAGAGGAGAATGGAGTCTTGGAACTCATTTGATAAACTTCAAATGTCACAAATGTTTAAAGTAGGATGAAGTCTGAATCTTGGCTATTGATTTGGCAAATGCTAAACTCTTGGGCCTAAATTTGATCAGTTTAGGGCTGTACAAACCTACCAATGGTTGAGGGGTGAGTAATTAGGGGCAACTAAGAGAAGGGAAGGAGAGGAGACTATTTGAAATTGTTTAACTTTGAATGTGGGTAGAGTAGAAGATGACTGAAGTAGATACTTGAGGAGGAGAGAAGGTTCAGGAAATTTGATGGACTTTTTTTCTAGAGTAGTAATAATTGCAATAACAACTAAAGGACCCAGTTAATGAAAAGGTTGGAAAATATATGAAACAGGAAAATTGATGAACTATGGCCCCAAAGAAAGTAGTTATCTTGGAAGAAGAGAAACAGTGATTTTTCTGAATGGGAGTATGTGAAAAGGTGTTATAGAGAAACTTAAAAGTGGACAGGGAAGCAGAGAGAGAATACCCCTCATGCTGTGGGGCTGGAGTCATTCTACACCGTGACCTGAATTAAATGATGGTGGAGATCACATAGTCAGTTTCCTGCTTTCAGTGTCTATCAGCCGCTTCTAGAGAGATTGGTATTCAATATATGTCTGATGAAGTGAATTGTGACTTGTTCAAATTAGTAAAAATTCTCATTCTGAAAGAGTAAGTAAGGAAAGCAAGAAGGTCACAGGGAATCATGGTCAAGTTACAGGAAGCAAAAGGAAGAGCCTGTGAACGCTGGAGCATCTCACTGGCACATAGCTCCATGTCTCCTTCTTTACGTTCTCTGTGTCCCTCCTCCTCCCAGAAAGAGAGAAGGAAACTAATGGAGGAAAAAGCAATGGAAAAAAGTTGAAATAAAGCCCCTAATATGGATTTAATGTACAGCATGGTGTTTATAGTTAACAATCCAGTATTATATATTTAAATTTATTAAAAGAGTAAACCTTAAATGTTATCAACACACACACACACACACATACACACACACACACACATAAAAAAAATGGTAATTATGGGCCCTGGCCAGTTGGCTCAGCGGTAGAGCGTCGGCCTGGCGTACGGGAGATCCAGGTTCAATTCCCGGCCAGGGCACATAGGAGAAGCGCCCATTTGCTTCTCCACCCCCCTTCCTTCCTCTCTGTCTCTCTCTTCCCCTCCCGCAGCCAAGGCTCCATTGGAGCAAAGATGGCCCGGGCGCTGGGGATGGCTCTGTGGCCTCTGCCCCAGGCGCTAGTGTGGCTCTGGTCGCGGCAGAGCGATGCCCCGGAGGGGCAGAGCATCGCCCCCTGGTGGGCAGAGCGTGCCCCTGGTGAGCGTGCCGGGTGGATCCCGGTCGGGCGCATGCAGGAGTCTGTCTGACTCTCCCCGTTTACAGCTTCAGAAAAATACAAAAAAAAAAAAAATGGTAATTATGTGACATGATAAAGTTGTTAACTAATGCTATGGTAGTAACTATTTTACACAATATAAATGTTTCAAATCAACTGTTTGTATACCCTGAACTTATACAATGTTATGCATATATCAATTATAGCTCAATAAAAAGCAATCAATCAATAAAATTCTTGGACTGCTGAAGGTTAGGCAAAGCTTTACAGTTTCCTGACAAAAAATAAACAAACAAAAAAACAACTAAGCAAAATAACCAAAAAAAAAAATTTTCTTTGCTGCTCTAGCAGTTGCAACTAAGGCAAAATAAATATTTTTACTAGCATATTAGCTTTAGCTCTAAGAAAAAGCAAATTCTTTTGTAATATTTTTCCCTTCCTCTGACCAAAATTCTAATTCCCTCATACTATCTCATTAATTGTTATTCATACCTCAAAATTATATCACAATGTTCAGAATGAAAGTGACTAATTAACCTGTTTAGTTAAATAAAATAGTTTCTAATCAACTAATCAAATGGAGGGATCTTATTTCCACACTCTTGAGTTTATTACACTAATTTTAATTCAATGAAGGAAGCAACACCTAGAACTAACATCATCAGGCAAAAAAACATGACTAAGATAATCTAATGTATCACCCTCCTGGAAAAAAAAAATCATAGCCATGCCCTTTGCATGGTACATCAACACCCTTCACTTTCTGTAATGTACAAAGAACAGTAAATTCCGGGACACTTTTTAAGTTCAGTAGATCATCACTGATGAAGAGTTGTACATAAGATGTCAAATTGTACCTCCTTAAAAAATTTAATGGTAATGGCGTAAAAGGATGGATTAAACCAGTATCATACACAAAGGAAAGGAAGAAAATGTAAGAGGGGAGGATGGGACTTCTGTTTCTTTATTTCCAGCACCTAGAAAAATTGGTGTTCTCACCATTAGTTTAAAACCTTTAGTTGTACAAATCCTGCCTCCCAAAGAATCAGCAAAGGAACGAATGCTTCATAATCTACAATGTGCGATATTTGCATACATTTGTGTCACTATAGTAATCCTATTTGATCACGTTGTTCTTTGATCTGGCAGTATGCATGTGCAGGTGGCTGAAGCATTTACCTTACTGGCCATTTGTACCAGAGAAACATAGTTCAAAAATAAAATGGAAATAAATATGTACTATCAATAATCACTTTAAGTGTCAATAGTTTGAAAGCTCCAATCAGGCCCTGGCTGGTTGGCTCAGAGGTAGAGCGTTGGCCTGGCGTGCAGGAGTCCTGGGTTTGATTCCTGGCCAGGGCACACAGGAGGAGCGCCCATCTGCTTCTCCACCCCTCCCGCTCTCCTTCCTCTCTGTCTCTCTCTTCCCCTCCCGCAGCCAAGGCTCCATTGGAGCAAAGTTGGCCTAGGTGCTGAGGATGGCTCCATGGCCCCTGACTCAGGCAGTAGAATGGCTCTGGTTGCGACAGAGCAATGTCCCAGATGGGCAGAGAATTGCCCCCTGGTGGGCACACCGGGTGGATCCCGGTGGGGCGCATGCTGGAGTCTGTCTGACTACCTCCCCGTTTCCACTTCAGAAAAATACAAAAAAATAAAAAAATAAAAAAAACAAAGCACGCTCCAATCAAAAAACATAGGGTAGCTGAATGGATCAGAAAACAAGACCACTTTATATGTTGTGAATGAAAGACACACACAAACTAAAAAGCTACAGTAAGAGACAAAGAAGAATACTACATATTGGTAAAGGGATTAATACATCAAGAGGACATAACCCTTATAAACATTTATGCACCCAACCTAAGAGCACCTAAGTATGAAGCAAATCTTAATAGTCATAAAGGGAGAGATCGAGAATAAATAAACAAGAAATCAAAAGAAAATCAATAAGGCTTTAAATAACATGCCAGATCAGATAGATTTAATTGATATTTTCAGGGCATTTCACCTCAAAGAGGCAGAATATATATTCTTTTCAGTAACACATGGAACATTTTCTAGGATAGACTACATGTTAGACAAACAGTCTCAGTAAATTTAAAAAGGTTGAAATCATATCAAGCAACTTCTCTGACCATAATGTTATGAAAATAGAAGTCAATAACAACAAAAACAGTTAAAAAACAACTCCATAAACATATGGAGACTAAATAACATGTTACTACACATTGAATGATTGACAATGACATCAAGGAAGAAATCAAAAGATGCCTTTAAACAAATAAAAATTATTTTAAAAAATGAAAATGATAAAAACAAAACAAAAAAAATCAGCCCCAAATCTAAAGGAAACAATGAAAGCAGTCTTAACAGGAAAATTTATAGAATCATAGGCTTACCTCAAGAATCAAGAAAAACAAATAAACAATGTAACTTTATATTTAAGGGAACTAGAAAAGAAACAACAAACAAATTCTAGAGTAGAATAAAGGAAATGATAAAAACTGGAGCAGAAAGAAATGAAATAGTGTAAAAAACAATATAAAACATCAATAAAACCAAGAGCTTATTCTTTGAAAATCTAAACAAGACTAACAAATCTTTAACCAGATTCATCAAGGAAAAAAAAAGAGAAAAAAGTCAAATAAGTAAAATTATAAATGCATGAGAAATGACAATTGACAATAAAGAAATGCAAAATATTATTTTAAAAATATATGCAAAATATTGGATAATCATGAAGAAATGGATGAATTCTTAGAAGTACACAATCTCTCAAAACTGAACCAAGTGGAAACCGAAAATCTGAACAGAACAATTATATAATTAATGAAACTGAAGCAGTAATAATAAAATAAAATAAATTTTTAACAAATGAAACTTTGGACCTAGTGACATCATAGGTGAATTTTAACAAATATTCAAAGAACTAACACTAGTCTTTCTCAAACTATTTCAAAAAATTCAGGAAGAGGGAAACTCCCAAGTTCATTTGGAGGCCAGTATTATCTTAACTCCAACACCAGATACAGACACTACAAAAAAGAAAATTATAGACAAATATCCCTGATAAGTATACATGCAAAAATCCTCAATAAAATATGAGCAAGCTAAATCCAGCAATACATTACTAATTTATATGCCATGATCAAGTAGGATTTAGTCCAGGGATGCATGATTGGCACAATATTTAATTAACATGACACATCACATAAAAAATGAAAAATAAAAATAGCATGACCATATCAATAAGTTCAGAAAAAGCTTTTAACAAAATTCAACACACATTTATGGTAAAAAAAACTCTCAGCAAAGTAGAAATAAAGAGAACACATTTCAACATAATAAAAGCCATACGTTACAAATCCCACAGTGAACCTCAAACTCAATGGGGGAAAAAAACTAAAGACATTTCTTTTCTGATCAGAAATAAGACAGAGACCTGCACTTTCACCACTCTAATTCAACATAGTACTAGAAGTCCTAGCTAAAGCACCAGACAAGAAGAATAAATAAAAGGCATTCAAATTAGAAAAATGAAGCTGTCATTATTTGCAGATGACCTGACACTGTATATATAGAACCCTAAAGATTCCACCACAAAACTACTAGAACTGGTCAATGAATTCAGTAAAGTAGAAGCATACAAAATAAATGTCCAAAAATTAGTTACATTCTTATACACCAATAATAAGTACCAGAAAGGGAAACTAAGAAAATATCCCCATTTATAATTCCATCAAAAAATAAAATAAAATAACTAAAATAAATTTAACCACATGGGTAAAAGACCTGTACTCAGAAAATTATGAGACACTGAAGAAAGAAACTGAAGAAGCTACAGATAAGTGAAAGCATATATCTTGTTCATGCACAAGAGAAAATAACATTGTTCTACTATTCATACTACCCAAAGCAATCTATAGATTCAATGCAATTCCTACCAAATATTGTATATGGAATCACAAAGACCCCGAAGAGCCACAGCAATCTTGAGAAAAGAACAAAGTTGGAGGAAATATGCAATCTGATATCAAAAACTATACTACAAAGTCAAAGTAGTCAATACAGCATGATACTGGCATAAAAACCAGCATATGGAATAATGGAACAGAATAGAGATATACCCAGAAATAAAATCACACCTTTATGGTCAATTCATATTTGACAAAGGAGGCAAAAAAAAATACAATGAAGTAAAGACAGTTTATTCAATTAATGGTGCTGGGAAAATGAAACAGATACATGCAAAAAATAAAACTAGACCTCCTGCTTACACCACATACAAGAATGAACTCAAAATGGATTACAGACTTAAATGTTAGACTTAAAATGAATAAAAAATCTAGAATAAAACATAGGCAGTAAAATCTTGAACACTTCTTATAGTAATGCTTTTTTCTGACATATCTCCTCAGGCAAGGAAAACAAAAAGAAAACTAAACAGATGGACTACATCAACTAAATAGTATTTGCACAGCAAAGGAAACTATCAACAGAACGAAAAGACAACCTACTGAATGGGAGACTATATTTACCAATGATACATCTGATAAGCAGTTAATATTCAAAAATTTATAAAGAAGTCATACAATTCAACAACCCCCCAAAAATCCAAATAAAAAATGGGGAAAAAAACTTTTAAAAAGACACTTCTCAAAAACATCCTATGGATGGCCAAGATAATAATGATGGCCAACATCACTAGTTATCAGTGAAATGCAAACTAAAACCACCATGAGATATCACCTCATATCTACAAGAATGACAATCATCACTAAAACAACCAAGAATCTTGGTGAAGATGTGGAGAAAAGGGATTCCTTGCACATCATTGACAGGAATGCAAATTAGTGCAGCCACTATAGAAAACAGTATAAAGTTTCCTCAAAAAAATTAATAATGAATCTGACTTATATCCCAGCAATTTTACTTCTGGATATATATTGTAAAATACCCAATACATTAATTCAATAAATTGATGCACCCCATGTTCATTTCACTATTATTTACAATAGCCCAGCTATGAAAGCAATCCAAGTGCCCATCAATAGAAGAGTGGATAAAAAATAGTCATAAATATATACAGTATGTCCATAAAGTCATGGTGCACTTTTGACCAGTCACAGGAAAACAACAAAAAGATGAAAGAAATGTGAAATCTGCACCAAATAAAAGGATAACCCTCCCAGTTTCTGTAGGATGATGTGGCAGCATGTGCTTATGCGCAGATGATGAGGTAACACCGTGTATACAGCGGAGCAGCCCACGGCCATGTTAGTCGAGATGTGGACGGTACAGAGGAAAGTTCAGTGTGTTCTGTGGCTCGCTAAATTCAAATCTGTGACCAAAGTGCAACATGAATATCGGTGCGTTTATAACGAAGTGTACCACATAGAAATAACATTACTTGGTGGGATAAACAGTTGAAGGAAACCAGCAGTTTGGTGGAGAAACCCGTTCTGGTAGGCCATCAGTCAGTGATGAGTCTGTAGAGGCTATACGGGATAGCTAACTAAGGAGCCCTGAAAAGTCTGTGCATGAGCCCACATCGAACTGCACTGAATAGGTATGAAACTGAGAGAGTTTTCCTTTTATTTGGTGCAGATTTCACATTTCTATCATCTTTTGTTGCTTTCCTGTGACCAGTCAAAAGTGCACCATGACTTTATGGACATACCATATAATGGAATATTACCTTGCCATATAAAAGAGTGAAATCTTACCATTTCTGACAGCATAGATGGAGGTAAAGGGTATTTTGATGCGTGAAATGGGTCCATCAGTGAAAGAGAAATGCCATATTATTTCACTTATATGTATAATTTAAAGAACAATATAAATAAATAAAGGAGAAACAGACTCATATATACAAAGAACAATCTGATGAATGCCAGAGAGAAATGTGGTTGGAGGACTGGGTGAAAAGGTGTAGAGATTGTAAAGTACAGATTGGTGTTACTAAATAGTCATGAGATTATAAAGTGTATCATAGAAAATATAGCCTATGATATTCTAATGACTATGTATGGAATCAGTTGATTACTGAAAAAATCAAAGAAAAAACTGTGTAAAGTATATGATTGTCTAACCTGTATGCTATAAACCTGAAACTAATACAAAATAATAATGAATGTAAACAATAATTGAAAAATAATAAAATAGGTCCTGACCAGTGGCAAGGTGGATAGAGCATCGACCTAGCATATGAACGTCTCAGGTTCAATTCCCAGTCAGGGCACACAAGAGAAGCAACCATCTGCTTCTCCCCCACCCAAAGCCAATGGCTCAATTGGTTCAAGCATCAGCCCTGGAAGCTGAGGATAGATCAGTTGGTTCAATCATTGGTCCCAGATAGGGTTGTCAGGAGGATTCTGGTAGGGGTGCATGTGAGAATCTATCTCTCTATCTCCCCTTTTCTCACCAAAAATAAATAAATAAATAAATAAATAAATAAATAAATAAATAAAAGATAAAATTGTCAAAATAAATAAAAGTTATAATATTTAATATTAATACAATTAAACATTCAGTGTTTCTGTCACACAAGTTATATTTTAAGTGCTCGATAGATATATACTAATGATTAGAGTGTTAGTAGGTTTACACAAATACATTGAGTAGTTGTTCATCATCTTTATCCCATTTAAAGTATGGTCACTAAAAATGACACACAAATATTGCTTATAAGAATGGGAAGTAGGCCTTGGCTAGTTGGCTCAGTGGAAAGAGCGTTGTCCTGTCTTATAGACATCTTGGGTTCAATTCTCTGTTAGGGTACACAAAACAGAAAATCATATGCTTCTATTCTCTTCCCTCTATCCCTTCTCTCCCTCTTCCCCTCTGGCAGCCAGTGTTTCCATTGGTTTGACAACAATCCCAGGTGCTGAGAATAGCTCTGTTGGTTTGAGCAATGGCCTAAGGTTCTGAGGATAGCTCAGCTTATTTTGAGTATCAGCCCCAGATGAGAATTGATGGGTGGATCTTGGTCAGTGCGCATGCAAGAGTCTGTCTCACTGTCTCCCCATCTGTCACTTAAAAAGAATAAAAATAAATTTAAACATTAAAAAAAGAAAGGGTAGTATATATAAGTCATACTGAAACACAAATAAAGAGAGAATTTTCCTAGGGAAAAATTAGAAAATGCTTTAAAATGGAGGTAATTGAGTTAGATATTGAAGTATAAATACACTCTCACTAGAGAGAAAAAATGAGATATTTTAAAGCAAAGGCAATGAGTTGGAACCAAAGTGGTGTGTTGAGAGATAGTGAAATGTGTAGTGTACAAAAAGAGACACTAAACCTCAGGAAGAAGTGAGAGAAATGAAGAGAAATTAGAAGAGTTTTCCAGAATCTGAGTATGAGAAGCGGTTTGCCAAAGAATTCAGACTTGAGGTCATTTAAAGGCACAAAAACAACAAATAAGTAAAGGTACACTATGAGTTTGTTCATGTCCTAAAATAGTTCCTTTCCTTAACTTGACTTATAACAAAAATCATTAATCCAAAGAATTAAGGATTAATGGCTCAATGTAATTTGCATTTGGTATAGAACCTTTTTTTATTTTAAGTTTTACCTTTTTATTTTTATTTTTCAGGGAATCTTATTAGATTCTCTCATTGGCTAAACCAGGCTATTCTTGAACTCTTTTAAATTAAAACCTAAAATTAATTAATACAAAACTTGCTTTAGCACAAACAATACTTGTTTGGTATTTTCTTGTTTATTATAAAATAAAAAGCAAATTCTTACAGATATTGTCTATAATTGTATGCAAGCAGATGAAGTTATTTTTATAATCTTCCTAGTTCCTCATTCTAGGGTAAGATTTAACATAATATGTACAGGGCACTGCAGAAATTTCTTTTAAAACGTTTTTATTGGATTAATGTGTTAGAGTGCTTACTTAAGGGTTACACATTTATCAGAGTCTGTTGGCTGTTATGTTGAATTGTTGTTCTGCTTGAGGGTTATAACTCACCCATCAAGTGGTCAATCAAGCTTCACTCCTAGAATGAGTGATGGTTCTTCCTTTGATCTATTGATTTCATTTCAAAGGTTTACCCTTCCTAAGTCCTATAAAAAAGGTAAGTGTGTCTATGGGATATTTACCAGTATTCTCTAGAAAGAATTAAAACTGAAGTAAATTATGCTGGATATACCTAAGGACTCATTACACATGAACAATTCAAAAACCATTTTAAAAGATTATATATAGTTTGTCATAGAAAACCCTGGTCTCTAATTCTGGTTAAATATAAACCTATTAGGGTTGAAACCTTAATTGATGCTTTCTCTGATTTATTAACATTGTGATGGTTCAATGAGATGATTGTCTAAAAACCATCCTAACACATGATGACCAGAAAATCTTGTCTCAAATGAGGACAGATGCCAAGTATCCTTATAGGCAAAAAGGCAATCCTACTACATATAGAATACTTATATGTGACGGTCAATTTCTCAGCGCAAGAAAACTACAATCAATTCCAGATAGATGAAAGACATAATTATATAAAGTAAAATTTAAGAACTTCCCAGAAAAATATATGAGGATATTTTAGAAACTATATATAATGGTTTCTGAAATAAGATGTATACAGGAGAAGCTTTGCCTGACCTGTGGTGGTACCAGTGGATAAAACAATGACCTGGAAAGCTGAAGTTGCCAGTTTGAAACCCTGGGCTTGCCCAGTCTAGGCACATTTGAGAAGCAATTACTAGGAGTTGATGCTTCTCAGTTCTCCCTCCACTCCTCTATCTAAAAACCAATAAATAAAAAATTTAAAAAGGACAAGCCATAATGAAGAATTTGCATTATTTTTAATGAAATACAATATAATTTTTAAAGTAAAAACCATTGTTTAAAGTAAGGCTAAAGAATACATCTACAGAAAAAAATACCAGCAATGCATATTTCAAAAGTGATTTAGAATATAGGATATATAATGAAAATCTACAAATCTATCACAAAAAGGTAAATGTCTTAGTGAAAAATGGGTAAAGTACATGTTTAAGCAATTCACGACAGAGGAGACCTAAATTCTGAATGAAGAGATGTTCACTGAACATACACTCAGAAAAGAAAAATTAAATTCATTCAATTGGTAAAACAAAGAAATGTGCCAATAGTCAGTGTTGACAAGGACAGATAGAATGGTAGCTCTCACAAATGTGCATGGAAACTATAAAGACTGCAAGCACTGTGTGGAATTGGGCCAATATCAGAAAACAGAAAGCAGTAAATTTCACATAATCAATCAATTTCACTCCTAGTCATGTATCTAAAAAAGTAGTAAGTATGTGCACAGCGACGTATATGCAAAAAACATATATCTATGCTACACTGTTCTAAGAAGAAACTGGAAATGCCAATTAATGAGAGAGGAAAAATAAATTGTAGTTGATTTGTACAATGGAATGCTCAACGGCAATGAAAAGAAATGAAGTAAATCTTCCTGAATCAACTTGAATAAATTACAAAAAGTAACATTCCTAAGAATGTACATAGTATGCTACAATATATATAAATAGGATAGTTATTTAACACAATGCTATATATGATTGGGGGGTGTACATATGCATGATAAAATCAATAGGAAATGCATGGGAATGATAATAGTACATTTACAGTACTGGTTACCTCCTGTAGAGAGAGGCAATCTGGACGAATAAACAAAGGGCTTCAATTTTGTTTAATATGTTCTTACTCTGGGTACTAACTTAAAGTAGTAGCATACTGTATAGTATTATGGTGATACCATAAAGTGGAAGTAGGAATTGGGGCAGGTCTGTATGTGGCAAGAAGCTAAGCTCAAAGAAAAAAAAAATAAATAAAATAAAAAAATAAATAAATAAATAAATAAGGCCCTGGTGGGTTGGCTTAGTGGTAGAGTCTCCACCTGGCCTGTGGATGTCGCAGTTTGATTCCTGGTCAGGGTACCCAGGAGAAGTGACCATCTGCTCCTCCATCCCTCCTCCCTCTCACTCTTTCTTTCTCTCTCTGTCTGCCCCGTCTGGCAGCCATGGCTCTACTGGCTCCAGGGAGCTGGCCCTGGGGGCTGGCCTCCACCTTAGACGTGAAGCAATGCCCCCGAAGGGCAGAGCATTCCCCCATAGGAGGCTTGCCAGGTGGATCCCAGTCAGGGCACACGCAGGAATCCGTCTCTCTGCCTCCACTACTCTCACTTAATTAAAACAAATAAAATAAAATAATCAGTAATTTTGTATTCATTGTTTGAATATAATGGATGAGGCAGAGGGATATATCAAAGGTGAATTTGGATGCATGATGGTTTTGACTTGGATATTCAAGTAGAACAGCAAATTTGGCAGAAAGAAGGATGCATTTTACTTTGATAATATATGGTAAATATATTTATATGTTAGAATATATTTTAATATTTATATGTTTTAATATATATATTTATATATATTGTATTATATATAATATGTATTATATATAATATAAAATACTATATGTTAATTATATATATTATTAAATATTACTTTAATATATATTTAAATATTTGCAGTACATCTCTAAGTAAAGACATCAATAAGAATTTCAGGCCTGACCTGTGGTGGCGCAGTGGATAAAGTGTCAACCTGGAACTGCTGAGGTTGCCAGTTCAAAACCCTGGGCTTGCCTGGTCAAGGCACATATGGGAGTTGATGCTTCCTGCTCCTCCCCCCTTCTCTCTCTCTCTCTCTCTCTCTCTCTCTCTCTCTCTCCTGTCTATAATGAATAAATTAAAAAAAATTCAAAAATATGTGTGGCAATCAGGAGCAATGTATGGACTAGACATATAAATTGTGGATTTCATTATTGAAATTCTAGAAATACATCACCTGGGGTGACTGACAAGAATGAGAAGATAACGAAGGTAAATGCAGAAATATAATCAACAAATAGAATATTGTATTTGACAAATAACTTGTGTAAAAAGATGTAACTTTATAAAGTGAATCATCAAAACATGTTAGTTTGCTCCTCTTAACCCTCAAAGACCAAATTAAATGGAAAGAGTTATAATTGATTGGAGATTTCAGAGGTGAATAAGAACTATGAGGGTTGAAATAGTCAGAAAAATTTCATGGCTAAGGAGAAACATGAACTCCCTTAGACAAAAAAACAACAACAGGGTTTGGTCAATTAAAGAGTAGAAACATCCAAATCTGAGAAGACATGTGTATAGAAATATGATGATGAAGGTGTATTTTTTCTGTATGAGAATAACATAATGGATTCTTTCCAGAATTCTTGACAATATTATTGCGATGTTAAAAAAATAATAATGGAGGTTCTAAGGTCCACTCCCTCGTCTCTGAGCTCTGAAAAGGATGCAGTCGAGATGATGGTTGTGGGTGAGATTATTCTTGTGAGGCAATTATTCTTTGGCTCTGGCATGCTTGGAGAGTCACTATTCATAGAAGATGGGTCTAGGGAAATGCAAAGAATGACTTGGATGCGAAGATAATGTTTAGGACGTTCAAAATTATGAATGTTGAAACAAAATAAAAAAAAATACCCTAGTTAAATATAAGAGAAAAATAAGTTCATGGTATACCGGAGAAATATGTATTATGTCATAGGCAAGAACATGTTTACAATTGTGGATCTGATCCTCATTTGCTGAATAGCTAGGTATATTTAGCTTTATATGGTAAAGAAATCTAATAAAGTCTTATTTCAAAGGAGTGATCTGAGGTTTGAGTAAAATATCTATTGTAAGTGAGGTGCCGAACATTGTGTCTACAGTTTTCTCCTCTATGTCCTTGGACGAGTCAGTCCCTCTTCTAGGACCTCTACATCCTGGAGAATTAGGAGAGCTGACTGGTCCATTTAGCACCAATATGTTGTAGGTGCAAACAAAAATATATGAACACTAATATTGCTCACCCCAACAGCAAGTTTAGAGAGAGCTAAATGGTTATGAGACCAGGTCATAACTGTAGCCTACTGTTTGCTATTATGTTTTTGTTTCTGAACTCACAGGTGAGAGAGAGAGGAGCGAGAGGGAGGGAGAGAATAGTTTTCTGGGTGAGAAAGAGGACTCATTCTCTAGCATATTGGAAGGAAGCTCACCTTCAATTACATTTCAAATGGCGCATTGCACTTGCTCATTCATCAAGCTGCCAAAGGCTTTCTTTGATACTTTTTTTTTTCTTTTAATAATCACAACTTTGGTGTGTCTTAAGTTGCCCAGCCTCTTAATGAAAGTAACATAGTAGATCTTGCTGAAATAAAAATAGCTTCTAATATATCTGGTATAGATGAATGTCCAAATGTGGGATTTCACAGCTGAGTAGAATACTAGCTTCCAAATCTTACAAGTGCATAGCTTTCTTTTTATCTCCGACCAATGTGATTATTTTTTAATCTGAACTGATTCTATTATAACATAAAATAAGATCATTATATAGGCCAACATAATTCTCTTTGGGGAGATATTAGGATATATATAATTTTTATTTTGTGCAGTATCGGCTAACAGAAGGTCAGCTTTAAACCCATGAGACTCCTTAAGCAGCTGTTGAGTCTCTGACCTCCTACTACACTCAGCCCGGTGCTTATTAGTAGACATCACTAACCCTCCCAGGATACAGCCTAAAAGATGGTAACACTGGTTCAAAGACATGGCAAGGGAAGGGAAGTAAAAGGAAGCAAGTGGGAAAATATAGTAAACACGTGATTAACAGCTGTTTGCTGGAGCAAGCCTCCTTCCGGGATCTGCAGCTGTGTCATTGTGTTTCAATTCTGCACACCCCCGCCCCCCCCCCCACCCAGGGAGAAATTGGAAGAGGCAAGGAGCTGGAAGATACGTGGAGAAACGTTGAACAACTCCAAAATCCATGGCAACGGTATGAGGTGAATGCCCTCACTCCTTAGATACTCGTCTTTACTCTCCCTTTTTATTGGGAGGAAGACATTCTTAAGAAAGCCCTCTCACCAACTGCATGTTTATTTGTTCTGGGTTGCTGCTGGGGTTTTTTCCCCCCCTTTTGGGTGAGGAAAAGGAGGAGCTTGATGAACACCCATCGACCCTTGAATAACCCCCCTTTAATAAAACCAACATGCTGCACGCCTTCCAGAATGCTTTCAAAGGGGCTACCTGTGCCTCCTCAAGAGGTAAGAGAGACGCAGGTCTTGGGCAGGCAGAGTGAGTCTCTCCAAATAATAGGACTGAGGATTGTCTAAGTTTGCACCTGAAGCTTAGCTGCCAGGCTTCTAGCCGGTGTCCTAATATATGGGTGAATTCTAAATATATTTTCTATTTAGTATATCACACCTTAACTTCCACCAGGAAGGGGGCTAACGGAATCTGGGAAAATAATGCAAGGGCATTGTCTCCTTGTGCTCAGAGGAGTCAATTTCCTCTGAAAGGTCCCCCTTTAGGCAACCAGCATCCCCAAGTGGACCATTCCGCATGATCCTGCTCCCAAATCCCTTCCCCCAAAGGCTCAGTGACGGTTGGTAATCCACCTTCAAATGAAACAATCGTGCATCACTACTTGGAAATAGAGAAACCGTTCCTTAACAGGCCTCGGTAATAAACACGGGCCTGAGAAACTCACTTAAAAGGAAGCAGGACTGATAACCCGGCGGAGATGGCAAGGTCAGGACACTCCCTGGTGAGAGCCTGAATAGGTGGGAGGTGCGAAGGTCGGGGTTAACTGACACTGAAGTGCAGTCCCCTGCCCCGCCGTCCCTTCCTTCATCTCTGCGAGGAGTCTCCAGTGGGCGCTGCGTCAGGAAGCCTGCCCCTGCGGTGCCGCAGAGCGACCGGGGAGCACACACTGCAAAGCCGCAGCTACAGCAGCCAGCCTGCTAGAAAGAGCCGGGAAAAGCTGGCGGGTGACCAGAATTGATCCACAGCACTTGCTACCTTCTTCCTCCTGCAGCCTATTAGCATTCCCCTTCTTTCCCCTTCGCCCCCTTCTTTCCCCTGGGGGCGCAGGTCTTTTAGGGAGTTAGGGATGCGCCCTAGGGATTGTCGGGTAACGGCGGCCGCTCTGACCCGGGGCTGGAATGGGAGGAACGACCGTCCCACCTCTCTGCCTGCAGCGCAGTGGCTTCTAGACAAATCCCCCGGGACCCCTGCGGCCAGGTGTGCGCGCCTTTCGCGAGGCCCTCCGGCATCTCCCAGCGCATGGACCCGGGACCCACGCGGCCAGCGCAGCGGGATTGCGGCAGTGGGACCGCCACGCCACGCCGAGCCCCCCGCTCCGCTCGCCCGCAAGGCTCTGCCACCTCTCCCCATTGTGCCCGCAGCGCTGCGGGGCTGGCGCCCCAGACCGGAGAAGGACAGAGGGGCAGGAAGGAAGAGGAAGAAGAGACACCCCCCCCACCCCCGCAAAAGGTCACGGCGTTTCATCAGGAGTGCAGAGGCGCCCGGACCTCCGCGCATCCCGTTTTTCAGTCACACGCTACCCTCTGGAGCACTTCCAAGCACGTACCACGCGTGTGTATTTTGCGTGTGAAAAAATGGGACACACCTTGTCCATTCATCTATCTTCTCTCTCTTCCTCCCTCTTTCCTTCTTTCCCTGGGATCAAGTCCGCCCTGTCACCACATCAGCACTGCAACCCCGAGCCAGAAGCTGCACTAGAAACGCAGGTCGTGAAAAACCTCACTGCCACTACGCACACATGACCGAGTTTGCCCCAATTCATCTATAGTAATGAAGGGTTTCGGAGCTCCATCCTCGTCCTCCTGGGAGAACGCGTTCAAAGTTGGGGGGACGAGGGCGCGAATGGCCACGGAACTGCTGGTTCCGGCTCCGCGGTCCACATCCCGAACCCGGCGCGGTCCCAGGCTCCGAGATCACGCGGCAAAGTTGCCCAGCACACACCCTGGCAGGCTCGCCGCATCTCAGAAACAGCTCCGTGTGTCCCCACGCAGCCCACTGCGCCATGTAACCTCCTCCAAAAAGATGAACCCAGCCCTGTACGCCGCACACACCAAATCCCCAAACTTCTTTGTGCGGCGGGCTCAGCCCACCCAGAGCGGACACTCGGCGCAACTTGCAAGGAAATAAACGTCGCCACCCTGCAGGGAAACTTGTTGAATCCTGCTCGAGCCCTCTGAGGGCTGCGATTTCTGCGGTAGCCTGGAGGTTTGGATGCTCCCCGAAAATACCCGCCGCACCAGACCCAGTTCCTGACAAACCGCAGAGTCCCTTCCGTGCCCGGACTGCACTCCAACAGCCACCGCTGGGAAAAAAGAAAAAAAAAAGGGAAAAAAAAAAGAAGAGAAAAAGAAGAAAGAAAGAAAAACCAGCGTGACCCTCGCGACCGTTCCAAAGCAGGCTCTAACTTCCGTGACACTCATTCGGGAGACTCACCCTCCGAGGAGACCGTTCTCAGGAATCGAGGGGCTCGGGGTGCAGGCGCAGCCCTCCAACTTTGCTGTGCACGGAGACCTTCCCGAGTTTAAACCAGGCAAAAGCGGCCTGAGACTTAGAAATATCAGGCTGGGCAACTAGGGAGAGAGGGAAGTCGCGTTTCTTCTCATCGGCACCCTGGAAAAATCCAAGCCTTCTTCAGTAGAGAATTCTTTCAAACCCGTTATCTGTATTACTATTAATGCGCAGAGCAGACGGCATTGCATGCAAATAGGTCCGAGTGCGCGCTACTATTGGTGGCAGCGGAGGCCCCTGGGTCCTACTGCTCAGCCCGAAAGTACACGGCGACAGGAGGCACGCAGCTTTGGAGGCTCGGAGGGGAAAGCGGATTTAATTCACTCGTTACCGCTAGTACTGTAGTATCTGCTGCGATGTTTAACCGAGGGAGAAACCCTCACATTTAAACTTCTGTCAGGCGATCTATCATTTCATATATGCTGTTAATGGTCTGTATGGAGTGGCTTGAGTGAGAATACAAAGGCTTTCCAAAGAACCTTTTTTTTTTTTTTATTCCTGTGAAAAATTCACGCGTACTTTTGGCAGGAAGACCCTCTTTTACGCATTATTCTGATCTCAATCCAGGAAATATTTAGATGCTCCTGCACGTCACTCAAATAAAATAGCGTCTACTTTTACTATTGAAAATGCAGGACGATTCCAAATAAAATAAATGCACAGGTTAAAATGCTAGAAGCTAAAATATGGGTGTACCGATTATAAAAGAAGGGATATGTTTTTAAATGCCACTGGGGGGAAAGATGCCATCAATGACAATGTCATAGGACTGAATTTTATTTTGCAAAATAGGAAACTAGGAAGTATTTTATTTTTTTAATTTTGACAGGAAAATGTAAATCAACTTAAAGACACTGGTAATGTCACAGTATGTCAAACATTTACTATTAATTGCCACATTGTCTATTTACAGTTTCTCCCTCTGCAAACCCATTAGTAATGCAAATTGGCACTGAGATTTAAAGTGAGGCAGGTCTGTGGTTAAGGGCAAATTAGAATATTGTAACATTGTGCAAAAGCATTTCAGTACGTCATCATTAAAGATAGCGATCTTAATATTAGAATAATAGTGGGATCTTAATAGATATGAATTTAAAGCCATTAAGGATGCATTTTCCTGACCTTTCATTTTATAGAAAGGAAGAGAAATTCTCATGAACACTGGACTGATGCAGGCTCCACCAAGTTCCATTAAGATATTTGCAGATGTTACAACTTAGGAAATAACGTAACCTTATTTTATTTTAGATGTAAAGAGTAATGTAAATTTAATTACAAAATTATATCTCTAATTTAGAGCTCAATAATATTAGAAAGAGATGTACTGAAAAAGGTCAGTAGTAACCAACTCATAAATTCACCAACCATGTGTAAACTAAATAAAAGAAAAGGCAAGATACAAAAATACAGCAGAATCGAGATCTTCCTCCAAATACAATGTTTGAATTTATGTAGTGTGTGCCACAATCTCTCTTCATTTCCATAACTCCTTCCCTTACAGCCCTTTCCCTTCCCCCAACAGTAACCCTTGACAACAGAAGTGTTACTTCAAGTCCAGGTTGCCTATGCTGCCTTCCAGACCTAAGTTACAGATTATATCCTTGTAGGAAACAGAATTAACTCTTCCATGACTGAGATGTAAAAGAAGAGAGTTTCCTTCAGGGCTTAGAAATCCCAGCATTCTTGTGTATTTTGACCAAGCATGCATTTCTGGAACATCCATGACGGCCACTCCTTCATGGTGACGAGATGACCAATAGCGTCAATTTGCTTCATTTCCCCATTACTACTGTGTCTTTGGAATCGCTTTTTGGAATAACTTTTATTTTAGGATTATTATTACTTTAGCCCAGGTTAAGAATGTTTTTCAATTTACAATGGAGTTAACATAAAAATATCCAGATATGTACTACTATATCCAGTATAATTGTAAAGGGGCCCATCTGGGAAAGAAAGAAAAAAAGTTATTATTTGGTACAGTAAATAAAGCATGATGACTAAGCAAAGTTAATGGTGATCACTGATATTGAATTCTTTTTTAAAACAAATGTATTACTGGTCTTTTAACTACCTGCCACAAGTGAGCTTGGAAAATATAATTACTTGCATTCTAAGTACAAATTGAAAGTTCTGTATTTAATAGATAGCTATATAGAAATGAGAAAAAAATGTATATTATCCAGGCAGAGGTTGTCCAAAATTAATGCATTCTGTCTATGACCACAATTTAACAGAAAAGTTGATTAGTGGACAAATATGACAGTGAACTAAAGAAAACAAAAATCAAAGCCAGCCTATTAACACATTTAGCATACAATCTTTTGGTCAATTCACACATTCTGCATAAAAGACAGCAAGCTAATCAAAATCACACATTACAGCTTAGTTTTTTTGTTTGTTTGTTTGCTTGTTTTTTTTAGGAAAGTTACTTGAGTTTCATGTAATTATGTTTATATATTATGATATATAATACATATTGTATATATTTATAAATATTGAAAATATTTTACTTCTTAGACACTAAAGCAAAACTATTTTAAGCAATAATATTGAAGTCAAAATGATTTTCATTATGTCTAGATTTGTAGGAGTATCCTTGATCTATTCTTTACTGTTTGAAGTACTGTTGGGATCCTCATCTTGTCAGTGCAGTTTTCAAGGACACTATATACTCTGTCAAAAACTGATTTTCATTATGCCCTTGTATCATGATAATGTGAACATCTATAAAAGTTGGAAACCAAAACAGACTTGGCATATCCCTGTACGTCATTACGATAATCAACTTGCTTTCTACATTTAAATGGTTAACAATGGCCTAATTTTTGATGAAATATAATGAACTTTAATGACAACCAACTACTAACCAATTTCTTTTAAAAATTCAGTGTTTTCCATATTTTTGAAATATATATATATATTTCAAAATATATATATATGAAATATATATATAGGTTAAAAAATTCAAAAGACATAGCCATTAATCCATTTGTTTACCTTAAACAGAGTATTAATTCAAGTTTGATTTTTGACAGATGAAAAGGCAAATTAGCAGAAATATAAATTATATTTTGAAAGTAGAAATATAAAAGTAAGAATGTGGTCAAATAGGCATTTTTATATGTAAATAATAGTATATATACTTATTATTCTTTGGGCTATACGTAATGATATATTAAATAATACACTAAAATTCCTTCTAAAACTGTGAAATGTTATAGATTATATTTTTGAATACATAGCTTACTAACTAATTTTTTTTATTCATTTTAGAGAGGATAGGGAGAGACAGAGAGAGGAGAGACAGAGAGAAAGAAGGGGTGGGAGGAGCTGGAAGCATCAACTCCCATATGTGCCTTGATCAGGCAAGCCCAGGGTTTCGAACCGGTGACCTCAGCATTTCCAGGTCGACGCTTTATCCACTGCGCCACCACAGGTCAGGCTTACTAACTAATTTTGATGAATTGCTAAATCAGAGGAAAAAGTACTACTGAAAGGTTAAAAATAAATCTATATAAGATAGAAAGGTGGAAGAGAAATATGGACCTTTAAAAATATAACTAAATCTGACAATAGCAGAAGAGATGAGAACTTCATGGTGTAGTGATTCTGGTAAGATGATCACCATAAATGTAATTTTCAAAATACCCAAAATTGTCATAGAAATTGACAAGAAAAGGAGGCATGGAGGAGGATATTTTACTTTATATCAGGTAAGATCGTACAGCGAACAAGATAAACGCTGAGAATAAAAATGTTGATGGAAAATGCTTTGGCAAAAGATAAAAGAACAACCTGACCAGGTGGTGATGCAGTGGACAGAACATCAGACTGGGACGCAGAGGACCCAGGTTTGAAACCCAAAGATCGCCAGCTTGAGCGCGGGCTCATCTGGTTTGAGCAAAAGCTCACCAGCTTGAGCCCAAGGTCTCTGGCTTGAGCAAGGAGTTACTCAGTCTGCTGTAGCCCCCCCCCCCTCCATCAAGGCACATATGAGAAAGCAATCAATGAACAACTAAAGTGCTGCAATGAAGAATAATGCTTCTCATCTCTTTCCCTTCCAGTCTGTCTACCCCTGTGTGTTCCCCTCTCTGTCTCTCTCTGTCTCTGTCCCCCCCCAAAAAAAGGTAAATGAACAAACAACAAAACTCTATAGATATTGTGTAGGCATCTATTAATGGACGTTGACATTAGAGAAGGTATTAAAAAACGTTTTTAATTCAAATGCTAAGTTCTTAAGTATGTTACTATCTATTATCCTAAGAAATCTCTGAATGAAAGCTCCAAATGTTTTTGTGAGAAAAAGACAAAAATATAAACCCAGCTAAAAATGTTGATAAATGTCAGATAGGTTTTTAGTACAGCAAATACACAAATGGATATGGAAGTAGATACAAAAAATACTACGTCACCACAACTTTCACTTATTGAGGACCAAACAGTCAATTTTCTGTGTTTGTTATATCAAGGTTGACAATTAGATGTTGTGGTTTGACCTTCAAAAGACACAAATTGATATCCAATTTAGAGGAAAACTGTCTACTAGCTGAAACCTAACATATTTAAAAGCTACTGTTTTTCAGAAACATTGATACGTAAAGACACATGCAGCCCCATGTTTATTGCAGCATTGTTCACAGTGGCCAGGACATGGAAACAACCAAAAAGCCCATCAATAGATGACTGGATAAAGAAGATGTGGCACATATACACTATGGAATACTACTCAGCCATAAGAAATGATGACATCGGAACATTTACAGCAAAATGGTGGGATCTTGATAACATGATACGAAGCGAAATAAGTAAATCAGAAAAAACCAGGAACTGTATTATTCCATACGTAGGTGGGACATAATACTGAAACTAAGAGACATTGACAAGAGTGTGGTGGTTACGGGGGGGAGGGGGAATGGGAGAGGGATAGGGGGTGGGGAGGGGCACAAAGAAAACAAGATAGAAGGTGACAGAGGACAATCTGACTTTGGGTGGTGGGTATGCAACATAATTGAACGACAAGATAACCTGGACTTGTTATCTTTGAATATATGTATCCTGATTTATTGATGTCACCCCATTAAAAAAATAAAATTATAATTAAAAAAAAAAAGCTACTGTTTTAAGAACTCCTTTAGGACGTGTTTATAATGCATATTAAAATAATAATTACTTTAAGCAACAGTTTTATTCATATACCATAGTTCTCTGGTAGTTAAAGTCAATCAAACAGTAATGTTATTTGCTTGGTCCTAAGCCAATCTCTGCCTGGATAAAACCAAATATTAAAGTTAAGATTCCCTTGCTTGTTTTGTGAATATTAAGTCTACTTTTCCTATGGTACTATTATGGACACATAAAACTAGATAAAGCTACAATATAAATTAAGATTTTTTTATTTAGAAGCAAAGAAAACCAAATATAATAGCATCATTCTCTAAAGAGGAAGGGATTACAGAATATAAATTTTAACATGAAATAATGGTAAATATTGTAGTTTGTGTTTGCTATGCTGTGAGGTTAATGAAAGAAAGTTTACTTACAAACAAGTTGTGCTCCTTTCTTCATTGTTTTAAAAATACTACCTTACCATATCTCTCAGAAAGAGACATTTTTCTTATGCAGCATTTAGTGCAGGTAATCAGTGTGCACTATGCTTAGAACAGAGAATCAAATTTTAATGATTATCAGTCTAAATATCAGCATAATAATTTGGCACAACAAGTTAGTTTCTTTGTTATTAACTGCTTTTGTTTCTGCTCTCTAAAGGTAGAAATAAAATATTATTGCAAAAATAAAATGTGTGATAAGATTTAGTAAACTCCACATTTAAAAAATACTATTAATTAGTATTAGAAGAGCACCTAGATATTTTAACTGTATTCAATTATGTAATAGTGGGAAAATTATATATTTATTCTTATAAGTTGCAAGTATCATCATCTAAGATCTTTTTAAAATATTTTTTAAAAATTTACTAAGAGATACAAAAATATAAGGATTTTATGAAATAGAAAAATGGGGGGAAAACAATAAATGAGAACAAGAAATTTTCTGCACAATTTCAAGAATGGGCTTCTAAAAATATCCTTTAAACAATTAGGGGGTTTTATGGCACAGAAAAAAAGTACATGTTTATTGAGAAGGAAGCATATGTAGCAAACCTTATTTTCCATTTTTACTAACTAGACAGTTTTTAGGTCATGAGAATGTTTCAGAAACAGTTTTCCTTGATTACAAGAAAGGAACTGACAAAAGATTCCCTCATTTCATTCTATACAAAGTAGTGAATAATTGGCTGAATAATAATATTTTTAAGTGGAATTGTAGCTAATTAAACAAGTGGACTTCCTGTGTTGATTCATCAATTTCAACAGGAAGGAAACTTCAATACTCTGCCATATTGTGCACTTTATCCTGTGAGGTTTAACATATTATTATGGAAGAAATCTTCATCAAGTGCACAGCTAGGTATATCTGAAAGGGAGAGTCAACAGCTTGAACTGAATATGAAAATGGACACTCAAAACTTAAAAAAAAAAACTAAAGCATAAAACTCTGAAATACAACACTGTATAATAGAATCTTTGAAAATTAAGCTCAGACACAACCTGATGACTCAGTGGATAGAGTGTTGACCCATCATATGGATGTCCTGTGTTTGATTACTGGTCAGGGGACACAGGAGAAGTGACCATCTACTACTCTCCCTCACCCTTTCCCCTTCTCTTCCTCTTCATCTCCTTCAGTCTGTGGGTCCATTGATTCTAGTGTGGACTGTTGGCCCTGAGTATAGCTCAGCTGGTCTGAGCACATCAACCTCAGGCACTAAAACTAACTTGGTACTTGAACATTCGGTGGGTCCTAGTTGGGGCACATGCGGGAGTCTGCCTTACTATCTCCCCTTGAAAGAAAGAAAGAAAGAAAGAAAGAAAGAAAGAAAGAAAGAAAGAAAGAAAGAAAGAAAGAGAGAGAGAGAGAGAGAGGAAGGAAGGAAGGAAGGAAGGAAGGAAGGAAGGAAGGAAGGAAGGAAGGAAGGAAGGAAGGAAAAGAAAGAAAGAGAAAAAGAAAACTAAGTTCATAAGTTAATGAGAAACCATCTATGGGAAAAAAACTTACCACACGCTCAATAAAAGCGAATGGTTTGATGTGAATGCTAATAAAGCTACTAATGGTTTGATGTGTAATTACTAAAGTTGTAATTACCTAGATCCTGTGTTATGATTAAGGCATGTAGTAGCCTTACTGCTCCTTGTGTACTGCACTTCAAATTCCAGAAGCTATATTGAAAAAAGAAAGAGAAGAAGAAAGGGAGGAAGTAATGGAGAGAGAAAGTAGAAAGGAGTGAGAGAGGGAAAGAAGTAGTGGGGAGGGAAACAAAGAGGAAGAAAGGAAAGATGGAAGGAAAAGATGGAGGGTGAGAGAGAAAGAGGAGAAAAACTATAGAGCAATATATAAAACAAGAGAGTGACAGATTTGATGCCAACATAAGACAAAGAATTGGGAAAATAAAGATATTTAAACCACAAAAAAAAGTTTTTAGAAAATATGATTGTTGACTTCCACCACTTGTACTGGTATCACAAACTATAGAAATGATCCCTGAAAGTATAGTCTTTGTACTGGTATCACAAAGAGATGTTAAGACATACAAAATATGTTACTCTAACACTCTGAGTCTGAAGTTCTATGGTTTTATTTCTATAAAAAAGAAAAGGTAGTGGTATTCTCCAGATTGCAGTAAGGGTTACAAAATACAAGGCATCCTTGAACAAAAGAGAGTTGCTTAAATTAAACTGAGTGATCACGATCCATCTATTATGAGAGCTTCTCAATTAAAAGTATACACATCAATATGCAAAAAAAAAAAACCTCAACCCAAACCAACTTAAGTCAAGCAAACAAAAAAATCTTCCCAGAAAGGAAGAAATGAAGAGGACAAGGAGGATAAAGAGTGTGATATTTGCATGTTATAATGTTAACTGCATCCTTCAACAAAAAAACATTCAAAATAAGCTAAATGTATTCTTTTGCCAGGAAGTTAATGATGATGGCATTTACTGTAGTAAAATTGTGTAAATTCTTTACACAAAATGATCATTCCAGGAAGATTTATGTTTAAATAATAAAGTTAAAGTGTTTCCCTGAAATAATGTATTGATTATTCTGTGCAGCACACATTCAGCACAGTCTTTGGGTCACTGACCCTGTGTCCAGCTCCACTGTTTGGCCTGGGCCTGTATATCATCTCCACCATTGTAACGATGGAATGCCACACTCCGCTTCTGTCAAGTGACACCCTTCCAGTATGGGGTGGCTTTTCAAGTGGGCATACCTTGATGGCCTGGATAGATTCACAGGTGTTCTGAAAGTGAGCACAAATTTCAAATCTCTTATTTTGTGGGGTTTTCTGGGTCAAGTGCAAAAAGAACCATTTTCAGAGGTCAATTTAGGCCCCAGAATAACTTCTAATTAAAAAAAACAACAACTTGGTGGGTATTTTTATATGCACTTATTTATTCATTTATTTATTTTGCTTACTAAGAAGAAAACTACTTTATAAGTAAATTTAATCAATACTTCTCACAACTATGGATGCAGAAATAGCAAATGAAGTTATGGTTAGATGGAAATTGTAAATGATAATATAATATTGCACATGGTCTGTACAGATACGTTCAGTTGAGTGTTTATCACATTATCCAATGAACTAAATATTAAAAATCTTCACTCAAGAGAAGTGGACTCCATAACTTAAATTATACAAAAAATGCCAGAACAAATGCTTAAAGGTCAATTGTAAATAATATATATATATATCTTTTGCAAACTTCTACCCTCTTTTATTTGATCCAGCTAGTAACACTGTTTGTCTTTTTCTAAATAGTTCCAGATATATGAAAAAGTTTATGTAGGCGGATGTGGACCCTGAAAACCCTCAGCGAGCCTGACCAGGTGGTGGCACAGTGGATAGAGCGTTGGACTGGGATGTGGAGGACCCATGTTCGAGACCCTGAGGTCACCAGCTTGAGTGTGGGCTCATCTGGTTTCAGCAAAGCTCACCAGCTTGGAGCCAAGGTCACTGGCTCGAGCAAGGGGTTACTCAGTCTGCTGAAGGCCCACGGTCAAGGAACATATGAGAAGGCAATTAATGAACAACTAAGGTGTTTCAACAAAAAACTAATGATTGATGCTTCTCATCTCTCTCCATTCCTGTCTCTCTGTCTCTATCTATCCCTCTCTGACTCTCTCTCTGTCTTTGTAAAAAAAAAAGAAAGAAAAAAACCCTCAGCGAGATCTTCTGAGCATGGCTTTTAAGGTCTGTATTGACAAGAGGAAAAGAAAAGGCAGACAAAGCCCAAAAGAGATCAGGAAAAATAGTAGCTCTTGGCATACACCCTTAAAGGCTCCAATGCCCCAAAGGAACCTCATAGGACTCATCAGGGCCCTGCTTCAAGAGTGAAAAGGAAGCTCATTGAGCTAAAGCCTGCCAGGCTTTTCTGCCCCCACCAGGGCCATACCTTTGCTGTGGGATAAAGGGACACTGGAAGGTAAGCTGCCCCCTCACTCCTCTAAGGGAAGGTTCAGTCTCTTCCAGCCTTGCTCCAGCCACCTGTTACCTAACCTTGCACAGCCTGTGGGGACTTGTCACTGAAGGTTAAAAGGTGCCCAGGGCTGTCGACCCATCTCATGTCACCGTGGATGAGCCTGGGTATTTCTTCCAAGTAGCAGGTAAACTGATATTGTTTCTTGTGGACACGAGGGCCACTTACTATGCCTTGCCTGAATATTTGGATGTTTATTCATTCCTTGAAGATCTCTGTGGGTGTTGATAGTCTATTTTCTGCTGCTTTGTTTATATATATAGTGTTTCTTTTATTCCTCCTGCCTTAATGCCCCATGCCTATTTTAGATTGGAACCTCTCCTAATTTAGATGAATTTACCTCTGCCACCCAGCACAGTGTATCCCAAGGTTCTCTTCACCATACCACAGCTGCAGAGCTCCAGGGAAAGGACCCCTGAGTTCATCTCTCCAGTTTAAAGAAAACGGAAGCTCCATCTCCATATGTTCTGCAGATGGCTTTACCAGTCTATCTCAATCATTATCAGCTAGCAGCAGTGATCACTGGGACTTGGACTCTAGCTGCAAAGTGTGAAAATGTGACCACAATTCCAGTGCCTTATGGACTTTTCCTGAATGTGTGTGACTCCTGCTCCTTGGGACAGTTCTCAGACTGAAGTGGGGTTGGGTGACATCTACAAATAATATGAAGCAATGATGGTGTCAACATGAACTTGGTAAAATTACATTAACATGTTAAGGACATTTTAGACTGTAAGAATTTTATTATAAATCCTGTTGTATTATTAATAGTTAAGACTTTGCTTGATAATCTAATCACTTAATTGTATTAGGACACTTGTTATAGTATCTGTTAGCATTGGCTATTCCAATTTTGTTGTTTATTTTACGGTTTTCCAGTCTGTCTCCAAATCAGAACATGGGAATTTAGATGAGTATGAATCATAGCACCTGGTTTAAAAAAAATAAAAATAAAAGGGGGATATGTTGGGGACCAAATAAATAAACAGGGTATTTTTTGCAATTGGGACAGAGGTGCTGGGCCCAAACCCCACCTCATTTGCCTAGTTAACAAAGAACTACACCTGATTATTATTTGTCTCACCCATGTTCTCCCGAGGAGGCTGAAAGCTAGTTTCTTATTAGTGTAAAGTAGATTTGGATAGTATGGTGGGGGTTGTCTTTGAGTTGCCTTGGAAACTTAATTGAATTGTATATGGACCACATTTTGTTCTATGAATAAAAGTGGGTGTGTTTCTGGGAGCAGGCACATTACAGCTAAGGAACAGTAGAGACTGCCAAGGTGTCCTCCTGAACATGTATATAATATATATCTTTAAGTCCCTATCATTTATTTCAATTCCATACCTTTTTCCATTTGGAACCCTGGAATATATTTGTTGTGGTTGGACCCCGACAGGGGTAAATACCCTTGTTTATAAAATTCTTTATTAAACAGAGGTAAAAGAAATGTTAAATGAATAAACAATAGGTTAAAAACTTTGGATTAAATAATATTTTAAAAATTTTAGTGAACTAAATAATTTTTTAGAAACTATATAACATGTTTTAGTGTACATATGTTATAGAACACATATATCATGAGTGTGTTATATAGGATGCAATATCCCTAAATTAACTCCTCTCTACATGGGAACTCCTAGTATTCATTATATGTTGAAGGAAAATTTGAACAGTCCAAGCACCTAGGAAAATGAAAGATAACTTCGCTGTAACATAGTGTGTTCATGTTTGACAAATCATAAAGTATCCCTTTTCGTAGCGCCTCTCCTTTTAAGAGGACCACACATCCCTAAGTGACTAACTATGATCAATGAAGCTGTGGCAGAATTTTCACGAGATAGCATGTTGCTTACGGTGTTTTCTTCCCCCTAACTTAGATGATGGGTTGTGTTTCCAGCAGAGACTGCCTCTTCCACCTGGGTCCCAGTGAAGTCACAAGAAATAAAGCCCCAGGTGCCTCACAAAGGATATAATGCTTGAGTAAAAATTAAACCTTTATTATGTTAGACACGTAAGACTGAGGCGAGAGCACTAGTCTGCAACATAATCTGGGAAGTACTAATTCAGTATGGAATTGAAGAAACTAGATTCTGTTAAAGACTTTCTGTATCCAGCCAGTTATTAACTAGGACTAGAGTCTGTCCTCAGTAGCCACTTTTGAAAGGAGTTGTCTGGCATTGTCTCCATGGCTATATCTGCCTAGGTCTGAAACAACAGGTCCAAAACAAGAGTAGCTTTAATTCTCCCTTAAATTATTTCAAAATTTGAGTTATCTGAGGTTTCTATTTAGAGCCTTTATTTAAAGGATAATACAAATACAAATTTAAGGGTCACAATAATTATTCTGCTTAATTTGAATTAACCTTGGGTTTGAATTTATAAGATATTAATTTTTTTTTCTGTGCAGGGTATAGAAGGCAAAAGGGATAGAATTAAATTCAATTGCTTATAGAACTTTGGTAGTCTGAGAACCATGATGTTTTGCTTTTAGATATAAAAAGACATTTCCACAAAGAATTCTGTAGAATATGAAATATTTACTTAAAGAATAAACAAAAAAAATCAAGCAAAAACAATGAAATTGTTGCTCTTAAAAATAAAATTAACCTTGCATCAAATTAACAATTTATATGAGAATCAAGTTCACCAAATTCCAGACTGATTAATGTCCCATGAAAAGATCAACACTGACAAAATGATAGAGGTAATAGGAAGGATTCACCACAAATCATGAAGCACCTAGAAGATAATGGAACCATTTACTAGAAATAGAGGCAGCTCATGAATAAGCCTTGCCAAAACTTGACCCCTATCAATCACTTTGTTTGTATTCCGAAATATAAAGCACATCAGTAACATATCAAAATGGGTAAATAAGTATTACTGTTAAAGAATATGTTTGATAATTGGCTACAAGTAAAACAAGACTTAGAGAAAATCATGTAATCTTGACTCATAGAAATATTATGCCTAGAGGGTGTTATAAAAATTAATAATATACTATTTCAATAAAGTTGTTAATGTTTTATGAACTCCTATAGAACATAAGCAGAACATTGCTTAATTTGAAAATTTCTAAAAGACTTGAAATTTTAGTGAGCACGTGTGTTTTAATAATAGAGAAAGGTATGCGAACAGAAAAGGTCTATGATTTTGTTATCGACATCAGAAGCCGCAATGTATGCTTTCTCAGCAGCTTTTGAGGACTAGTTTCGCAGAAAATACATTAATAAAAAACTAAGTCTTTGTCAACAATCCAGCTATATGTTTTTTAAATCCCATTGGCTAAATTATCCCTCATTCAAATGACATGACATTCTGAAGAGAATTGTTAACCTATAAAAACAAATTGTTACTTTGAAATCCACTATGATTTGGTTAGAGCATTGTCCTGATATGCAAAGTTTGGAGGTTTGATCCCTGGTCTGGGCACATACAGGAATAGATTGATGTTTCTATCTCTGTCTTTCTTTCTATTTCTCTTTAAAATCAATAAATAACACTTTAAAAATAAAAATAACTATAAAATCCACTATGATTAATAACATCTGGAATCTTTCTGTAGTTTTGCTTTGAGGGAATTCTACTTTACAAATACCTGCTAAGACACCTTAAGAATAACCATAAGCGCATCTTCTTACATGATCCAGGAAGGATGTGTTTCGTACCACGTTCTACTTCAGGTTGTCTTCTCAACATAGTCAGTGTTAAAACAGATCATATTCAACAAGGTTATCATTTACTCTATGGCTAGTATGTAGAGAGTGAAACAGAAAAATATAAAGGCCTTACAATATTTCAATCTGGCTCTTATATTTTGGTGTTTACTATTGTCAGTGATTCTCAGCATCTCTGAGCCTCTGGAAAATAAAGTCTATTAAAAAGCTTAGGCAGAAGCATAACTGAAAAGAGAATGGATATCACTTGTCTGTTTATTTCTTCACCCCCTCAACCTCCTGTAAACCTACCCCTTATCCTGGACTCCTCATCTTCTATTCTCTGGAATAGCCTGATCTTGGCTATTGTCTTTTCTACATGAAAAAGCTTTCAAGATCTATGTATGCTCTCAATCTGCCTTAACAAATAGTCTACTGAACATCACATTCCCATTATGAGCTGTGAAGATTCCACTGAGAACAAAAAATATTTCATCTGATAAACATTTCATATATTTTGTCTGCTTCAAAAGATATGCACTTATCTGGAAACCTTCAGCAGATTCAATGGACCTCAAATTTCAAGCAATAATTCTTGAGAAGGTGTGAAATACTAGATACAATGGCTGAATATGTTTTAATCTTTCTTGAAATTGCTCCTGGTTGGAAATCCTGAATATATTTAGTGGGTGGGAGGGAGGTCAGTGACAGAAGAAAAATTTAGGTAGATAAAACTACTCTGTGATTCAGTTTGTAAGTCTGTCATATGTACTTTGGGGGCTCATATAAGTGTAATTCCTAGGTAAAGTTCAAAAAAATAATATGCTTTTGAAAATTAACTATATATGACAGTTCAATGAACACTATACACTCCCAAAAGAAAGAAAAGTAATTTATTTTATTAAGCATCTTATGGAAATTGCATAAAGTGTGCAAATAAATCCCACAAAAACTACAGAGTATATAATTAATCATATAGTTATTAAATTGCACCCTAAGCATAAATTCTATAGAGTACAAAAGAAAAGAATCATTTCTGAGAGGTGGGATTAGTCTAGGTAGAAATAAGGCCAGTTGAAAATGTTTTTAATTGTCTCCAATTCAGAGAAGAAATCTATATTTCTTCAGATGAGAAAAACGTGAACAAATGAAACTTCAGGAAGGAACTATAAAAATGCTTAAGAATCTGAATGAAATGATTGATGAACAGTGATTAAAGGACAGTATCTATTTAATTTGGTGAAAAGACTAATGGAAAATTTAATCACTGGAAAGCATCTGTAAGGTAAAATGGGGAGACGGAGCAAATTTTAGGTTAGAGAAGAGAAAATAACTAGAAGTAATGGAATTAAATTGAGTATAGGAAAATTTTGAGGGACTATCATAGAAAAGACAGCCTTGTTAAGTCTATTAAGCTGAGAAATTGTTTCTTAAGGGACATTGTAAAAAGCCCCTTACTTGAGCCATTTATGTAGACCAGACAAAGAAGTGGGTAATGGTATAAAAAACAATTCTGCACTCACAAAATTATGGACATTATGATCTAATAGCTTCTATCTTGCTAGCACAAAAAAAATCTCTAATGCGTGTAACTCTTTGGTTTCTAGCTTTTGTATTTTCTCTTTTTAGGAAAAGCTGGTGGAACTTTGAACAGGAATCCTGAAAATGGACTTATTCTGTGCACTAATGTAATGGTTTTTATAATTGCATCACACGTTGATTCCATATTATTTACTACATTAGTTTTTTTTTTGTGAATTCAGACTCTTTGAGCAGGAGAGATATTCAAGTTGGTGATTTCCAAATAAATGTTGATTTGCAGGACAAGAATATTAGCTGATAGATGAGTTGATCTATGAACAACTTAAAATTCAATAGAGATTACTTTTATCACATTGCTTTGATCATGTTTTTAATGTAACTTATAACCATCATCAAGTTTTCATTTATCTAGAATTTAAACAACTGAAAAGGTAAAACAACTGAAAAGTATAAAATAATTTTCTGGACTCTCATTTTCATCCAGTGAAACTGACAGTTATAAAAATTTATTCTGGATACATATATCTTCAGAATTCTTTCATTAGTAGCATTGTAAATTTTGATTTATTGTCGTGTACTGATCTGATTTAAAAGGGGGTGGGGAATCTGTGCATTTGATGAACAGTAAACATAAACTGTAAAAAATTGCTCCACTAGAATAATGTAATCCCTAGATGTACTAAACAAATAAAATAATTTAGTCTAATTTGATAATGCATTTTTTTCATGAGGGTTTTTATCCAGAAGCATAAAAAAAATTTACCTGACATTATTATATATAGAGTAAATTAGGACTGAGCTAATAAAAAAAACGGCTGATGCCCTGGCCGGTTTGCTCAGCGGTAGAGCGTCGGCCTGGCGTGCGGGGGACCAGGGTTCGATTCCCGGCCAGGGCACATAGGAGAAGCGCCCATTTGCTTCTCCACCCCTCCCCCTCTCCTTCCTCTCTGTCTCTCTCTTCCCCTCCCGCAGCCAAGGCTCCATTGGAACAAAGATGGCCCGGGTGCTGGGGATGGCTCCTTGGCCTCTGCCCCAGGCGCTAGAGTGGCTCTGGTCGTGGCAGAGCGATGCCCCGGAGGGGCAGAGCATCGCCCCCTGGTGGGCAGAGCGTCGCCCCTGGTGGGCGTGCCAGGTGGATCCCGGTTGGGTGCATGCGGGAGTCTGTCTGACTGTCTCTCCCTGTTTCCAGCTTCAGAAAAAAACAAACAAAAAAACAAACAGCTGATAACACTTCAGGCTTTTAAAGATATGTCTGAGCATTCTCTCTAATCTTCATCAACACCCTCTCTGAAAACTCTAGCTCAGTAAAATTAAATGACTTGCCCACCATCACTCATTTGATTCCAAAATAGTATGCTGATATTCATGTCTGTAGGCTTTAAAAACCACTACCTTTACATGCATTATTTGATCTTTCACAGTGAAATTGACAATAGACTTTTTTCAAGTTATTTTATTTTCAGTTTGTGCAGTCACCTTTCCTGGATATCAAACAGCATGGTCTACCTGAAAAAAAAATACACTGTAAGTCTGAAGTGTAAGGAGCTGTTAGTACTGTTGCCAACTCTGATTTCTTGGAAAAGAGGTTTAATTTTGGCCCTGGCGATACGTCTCAGTGGTTGAGCATTGACCCAGCATATGGACCTTCCTGGTTCAATTCCCTATCAAGGAACAGAAGAGAAGTGACCATTTGCTCTCCACCCCTCCCTCTCTCCTTTCTATCTCCATCTCTTGCTTCCCCTCCTGCAGCCATGGCTTGATTGGAGCAAGTTGGCTCTGGGTGCTGAGGATTCCTGCATGGTGTTGCCTCAGGTGCTAAAATATCTCAGTTGCTGAACAACAGAGCAAGGACCCCAGATAAGCAGAGCATCCCCCAGTAGAAGACTGGCCAGGTAGATCCTGGTCAGGGCACATGCAGGAGTCTGTCAGTCTGCCTCCCTATTTCTCACTTAATAAAAAGAAAGACGAGACGAGATTGAATGTGAACTGAGCAATGGAACAGAGGCAGATGCGGGATCAAAGGGAACAGAGGGAAAGTGGTCAGAGGGAAAGTAGAAGAGAAGATGGGATCAGAGAAGGGAAAAGGATTAATAAAATTATATATACATAACATAGCATTATAGAGAACAGGACAGCAAATCCTAGAGGGAAGGGGGGAGGCATGGGGGAAGGGGACATGGGGGGTTGAGGGGAATAAGGGAATGGGGGGGAGATATATTCGGTGGGACACTTGAATCTATGTAAACACAAATTAAAATCATAAATTAAAAAAAGATTTAATTTTGTGAGTCTCAGTTTTCTCAACTTTACATGTTTCATTACATAGAGTATAAGAATATCAGTCAACTCAAATAGTGATGCAGAAGTATGATGGCACAGTTTTCAAATAAAGTGAGACAATCTTTTTAAATTATATATCTAAATGTTATCATTGCCAGTTTGCATTGAACACCTTCATATTTTTAAAAATTATCCAATAAACTTCAAAATTTTCTCATTTGTCCAACAAAGTAAATTAACTCACCAGATGACACATTTTGTTTAATAGGTAAATAAATGGCAATTTAAAATAAATATTAAGCAATTTCTATAAAATATTTCTACAATTCTTAAATTCTATTTAAATTTTCAGTCTTTGGAATGAGATCCATATCTCTCTATATTTTTTCCTGTTAGGTACTTAAAATGTGAACAAATCAATGTCAATTTCCCATCAAGCGTAGGGATATCTATTCTTCAAAGCAACAGAGCAATAGAGTTCATAATCTTGCTCTGCTCAGCACTACTTAGACTACTATCAATTTCCAGACTTGGAGAACTTAAAAATAAAATACCCTGGGGTGTTTCCAGAGAAGAATGGTCTGGAGAGTAAGGAGCACCAAAATAATAGAATGTGCTTACCATATTGAAGAGACTGGAGAAGGTCACAGTGCAAAAACAGAGTCTGATAACTGTTTGAAAGTCAACAACGTCCTTCAGTCTTTATTACGATCAGTATCCTGTAGAAAATAATGTACTGTCCCAAGAGTTTCACAATAAGACAAAGTCAAATTCACAGGGTGGGGCAAAAGTAAGTTTACAGTCATGAGTAGGCAAAACGCAGAGTTTATTTCTGTATTATTATTTATTAATTACTGCATCACTTTTTCATAAGAACAACTATAAACCTATGTTTGTCCCACCCTGTATATTGTCCCCTCAGCATGAGGGGACACACTTGTCTAACATTATCTACTATACACAAACCCAGCATGATAGTTTAATATTAGTTAAAATCACATTTGTTTTTTATTTTTAAATTAATTCATCAAAGAAAAACACTAGTGCTTTTTCTAAATTCATAAATATATACAGTTTCCAGGGACTATTTTAATCTCTACAGATACAGCATGAAACAAACTTGTCCATTTCTTCCCCCATAAGCTTCTATTCTCATGGGGTGAAAAACATAGTTAAGGAAGCAAATAGATGCTCTATAAACACACTATGAAATTTTGATATAAAAATACACAAATGAATGACCAGGAGAAAAAGTCCACAATACATACGGTGGGAAGGAAAATAAACTTTGAGATGGTAACATTTACATAAATATTTTACACATAAAACTATCATCCCAGGTGTACAAACTGGAAAAACCACATTTGCAGGGATTAAAGAAGGGGAAATGTAAGTTGAAAGAGCACAGAGAAAAAATGAAGCAGGCAGAGGAGAGGATTGGGTTAAATGGAAGCGTCTGCACAGCAGTATGAAGACAGCCGTGTGATAGATAGATTAGTGTGTTTTATCAGCGGCAGAGGTAAACATGAAGGTGAAGCATGAGTAAACTATCCCTGATCCATGCTACACATAGAAGAATAAATGTAAGAATAGGACTAAATCTTAGAAAATAATTTCAGAAGCCAAAGGGCTTTTGAGGGATCGTTTTTTTCCTACTTCCCACAATCATTGTTTACACACAAAAAACCTGCTCACAAATGTTTAGAGCAGCTTTATTTATAATTGCCAAAACTTAGAAACTACCAGGATATCTTTCAGTAGGTGAATGGATAGATAAACTGTGGTACATCATGCAGAATATATTTGTCAGAATTAAGGAGCAATGAGTTATCAAGCTTTTAAAAAACATGGGAGCAACATAAAAATTGGTATTTCTAAGTGCAAGAAGCAAATCTGAAAAGCCTATATACACTAGGATTCCAACTATGTGGTATCCTGGAAAAGGCCATCTGTGAAGATGGTAAAAAGACCAATGACTTCCTAGAGTTGGGAGTGGGGGAGGGAGGTGTAGACAGGCAGAGCACAGAGCATTTTGTAGGGCAGTGAACTCATTCTGTATGGTACTACAATGAGATATACATGCCATCACGAATTTGCCGAAACCCATAGAATGTACAGCATCAGCAGTAAATCCTAATGTAAGCGATGGACCTTGGACGATTGTGATGAGGCTCATTGCTTGTAAGGGATATGCCACTCTGGTTGGGGATGCCAGTGATGTAAGAGGCTATGTGTATGTTGGGGCAGGGAGTGTAGGTGAAATCTCTCAGTGTTGCTATGAACCTAAACCTGCTCTAAAATGAAGTTCTAAAATTAAATTTTGACAATTTACTTAATGATTCAATCCTCAAAGAATAATGTTGAAATATGTGAAAGGCTGTGGCCTGTGTGGATCTTGAACATTCATTTGCCATTTATGAAGCACCTCTTACTCGTCGGAAACTGCTAAAGCAAAGAGAAAAAAAAAAAAAAACCAAAATGTGTTACTTCAACAAGCTTGCATTCCAGGGGAAGAGACATTGACTAACCAGTTAAATATTGGAGAGCTGCAATAGTCAATTTTGTATTTGATTTCAGCTTCAATTTCTTCCTTTCTCTGACTGGCTTTGTATATCAGGTAATTGAATCCCCTTGGCTTCCTTAATCTCAGATTTCCAGGTAGGTTTTCCAATAAGAAGCACTTATGGAATACTGGAAGGTGTTGGGAAAGGAAAAGCCAGGGTATTTCAATCCTCTTTTCTCATTTTGGAGTCTTTCTTTTTTTACAGCAGCTCTGGTTCCTTCTTCCTTCCAATCTATAGCTTCTGCTCGATAGCCCCTCGAACAGATGCCAATTAAATGTAAGTTAGAATTGTAATGAGATACTATTTCACATCCAGGTTGACAAAAAATTTATCATCGGACAAAATCAAATGCTGTCAGAGATGAGAAGCACTGGGAAAACATACTTTTTTGGTAGGATTCATTTGTACCTGTAAACCAAAAGAAGTATATGAGAATTTACTTTGTGTGATAGAAAATAAATTGCAATGCTCTTCAGAAAATAAGCATTTAGAGAAAAAATAATAAATTAATTGATACATTTTGTCTCTACATACTTGCTGAAGTATTTTGTCAAACTATAAGTGAATGAATTAGAGACTCTTGTGCTAATATAGATGAACTTAAGAAAATACACTTTGAATGAAGGAAAGCAATTATGTCACAGAACACACATGCACACACATTCATATAGAGTAATTACATTCAAATAATGTGCAAAATGTGCAAAACTACATATTTTTGTACATACAGACATAAATGATAAACTATGTATTTTTAGGGCATGGTGAAAAAAGAATTCATGATAGGATCTGGATGGGGAGGCATTAAGGAAAAATTAATTTGCGAATGGAATCTCAGGTGTTTACAAGGTAATTGGTGATGTTCTCTTTCTTATGATGATGAATAGATGAATGAATACGCATTGTTTTATTATTCTTGTCTCTTTTATTTATATCTTATCTAAGTATTATTTTGTAATTTTTGTACTTTTTCCTAATTAAAGTTGATGCAAATATACAGCCCTATAAAAATATTGTCATCACCAAATGATGCTTATTATTGATGATGGCAAAAATAAATAATATTATCTGGTACATAAAACACTTTTTAAAAATATAAGACACATATAAACAATGCACAATTCAGATACACTAGAGACTAACAAATCAAAGAAGCCATTCTAACAGAAAAATTCTAAGTTGCTGTGGACATTTTTATGCCTTTTCTGTCATTCTCCTGGCAAGTGGTGACCACTGAGCACTTATAATCTTTACTGTTCCATTTAATTTTAAGTAGAACTATGCATATACAGGAAGACTTTGAATAAGAATGGATATCACCATCAAAATTTATTTCCCTGTAAGAATTCCTTTTTTTTTCTTTTTACTAGTCAGAAACACAAACAAGACATTTTTCTAAAGGCTTAGACCCTCGGAAAATACATCCATAAAGTGAATCTAGTTGTCATCACACACGCGTGTTTTAACAACGCAGTACATTTCCTGAAACAACACCTTAGGCTACCAAAGTGTAAAGTTTAATTTTATTAATTTATCTGTTTCAAGGCATTTGATATTAGTGACAAAATTATCAGAAAACATATGTTAACTTTGACATGTAACTTTTGATAAATATTGGTTTCTTTGTTAAGGTTTTGTGCATTCCATCAAAGAAAATAACTCTCTGACAAAATCAAAATTTTTTCCAACAGTGGTGAAGTTAGAAGTACTAGGCCTGACCTGTGGTGGCACAGTGGATAAAGCATCGACCTGGAAATGCTGAGGTCGCTGGTTCAAAACCCTGGGCTTGCCTGGTCAAGGTACATATGGGAGTTGATGCTTCCAGCTCCTCCCCCCCTCTCCCCCCCCCTCTCTCTGTCTCTCTCTCGCCCTCTCTCTCTCCTCTTTAAAAATGAATAAATACATAAATAAAAATAAAAAAAGAAGTACTTTATTTTATGCCATTTCTCCTAACTAAAGTAGCTGTCAATAGAATCTAGAACTTTCCTAGGTGTTCAGGGTGGCAAAGATTTTTAATTCTATTGTAGATTCAATAAATATAATATGAAATATCACAATACAGTTAAAATAATATGAATAACACCAAATGGACTTACAATACTTGTGTTTCAGGTAAAACCTAAGTATTTAAAACATAATAGATCATTTAATTCTTAAAACTGCATGAGGTAAATGATATTATCGACTTCTCTTTACAAATGAGGAAACTGAAGCACTGAGTAATTAAAAAGACCTGCCATTATTATTCACAGAGCCCAGTAGAGGAATTACAGCCCAAAAATACACCTTAAAAATTTCTCACCATTAGTCACTAGTCTCTACAGCCCCCCAGAGCACATAGAAGTTATGCTACAGCTGGAGCATATGCAAGCGTAGGCAGGATGAAAGATCTATTTTGGTAGAACCATTAAAGTTGGCTCTTTGCAAAACTTAATTATATATGAGAAGGTAATGGATTGACGTAAACAATTGGCATCATAGTTAAACTCAAAAGGTCAGGCTTGACACAGAAAAAAATTAAAAAATATATAGATGGAGAAAAGAGCTTCAGATAAAAGGACTATAGGGAGGGGAAGGGAGGAAAGTTATCATTCAGTACCTTGGAAAGTTCCCTGACAATGAACACTCAACAACTTCTCTGGAGTTTGATCCACTGAAGCCTTTTAGTTTTACAGTCGCCGAGTGTAGAATTAGAATTACTTCCTTGTGTACTCAGTGTTTGTTTGTCTTTAAAACTTTCATTTTGGGACACTTTCAAACTGAATAGAAAGCTGTAAGTGAATGACTAAGGCTTGTCCCTATGTCTAAAATATTTGCAAGAAACTATGCAATGGTTCATGATTCTGAATGGACCCTTTACTGATGATGTTCACATTTACCACTTAATGGAGGTGGTGCCTGCCAACCTTCTCAACTGTAAAGTTATTCTTCCTCTCTTTGTAATTAATATGATTCTGTGGTAAGTTAACATGAATTATGCAATTACGTATATAAATGCACATGTGTACAAACTTGCCTGCGATATTTTTGGAGTACTTCCTTATGTCCGGCACAATAAAATATGTTCATTTGATCTGCCATTTTTCCTGCCTTTAACCTTAAAACATCGACCTTTTCTTCAAAGAGTCTTGTCTCCCATTATTGCATGATACATGCAGAAAGGTATGTATATATCTATGTTTGTAAAGATATGTATAAATAGCAATCAGTCCCCTTATACATAACAAGTTTCACTTCACTTCTGCTGCCATATTTCCCATCCATGAAGACACTGTCCTTCTCCTGTTCTCTGACACCCCACCTACATCAGAGTGCCATTAAAATAGCAATTTTTAATATTCTAGGATCATAGATTATGTTTTAGAGTGTCTAGAAGCCAGTGTATTTATTTTGTAAAATTATACTTGACTACAAAAATGTTAAGTTCATCAAAAAAGTTTCAAAATCCATATAACAAAGAAATTATGAGAAGAGGAATTAGAAATAATCATCAAGACTATACGTTAAGACAAGACAGATTATTCATTGACAGGCTGTGTAGCAGATCAGCCCATGAAAATGCAAAGTCTCTTTAAGAGAAAGGACAAAAATCATGCAGTACTTTACCTTGGCATCTCCAAAATTCAGTTTAACTGACTTATAATAGTTGTTCAACTGATGTGTATTGAACAAATGACTTTAACAAGCATAGTGTCACTAGTGAAAGTATTTGCTGTGTTGTGAAATTGGCAAGATTCATTTACATATGTATCACAGTGAATATGAGGGTGAAGTGTTTTCAGTCATAAAATTCAGTGACATGGCCCACAAAGTCCATGGACTTTGCTCTAGCAATACTAGAAAATGGTAAGCAAGGTCACTACATTGTGATGGACACTTAACCTCGTGTGTGTGTGTGTGTGTGTGTGTGTGTAAAACAATTAACTACTTAGCTCACATCCTTCAAGAGTCATGGTCACTAATGACCAGGATATTCTAATGGGCATCTCTGCCATAAATCACAGTGGTTGTAACAATGTACAGTATGTCAGAGTACTGTTTCAGATAAACATTTAACTTATATATAATCAAAGCCACATATTCCTTATATTAGTGTTATCTTTGTAGGTCAATGAATACTATTAAACTAGTCATTTTTAGTATAAAAATACTCATAAAACATGATCAAAGTTCAGATGGTATAAAGTTAAAAAAAATAATCGCTTCTCGGCCTTTTGGCTAAGATCAAGTGTAAAGTTAAAATAAAATGACTTGTAACTTACTACTTATCCTTTTCTCTCTCCCTAATTCCCGTATCTTCTGGTCTCAGAGGTAGCATAAGACGTGTTTCAATTTGCTTCTATATCTCAGAATAAGACTTCTAATGATGAGAATGTATGCAATGTCTTATGTTCAAGGGAATTTGCCTTTCTAAATAATCCCGGTAATTAGAAGTCACTGCATGAAAAATTATTACAAGACTAAATCCCAGTAATGCTAAGGATCATATTTTAGATAATCTCATTCTAATATGGTAGCTCAGTGTTAATGACAAAAATAGAAAGTGGAACTGAGTTTTATACTGATAAAACCTTGTTTTAGTAGGAGATAAATGTTTTCTTATTTAGTTGATATGCAGGCAAAATAACAGGAATACAATTATACTAATTTTTATGATTTTCCATTGAGCGTCTTTCTAATGAATTACCTATGTAAGATCTTTAAGATATGTCTGACAGTTTGAATAATTGCATTTGGTGATCATCCTTGGGCAAATATTCTAGTCATCCATCCATTTCTCTATTTATTCAATAATTAGTTATTAAGCCATTCTTTGAATTATTTTTTTTTGTTTCTTTTCATTCTGTACTATAACTGTTCAGAAACACTGGAAAAAGTTAGGTTATGTTGCATACCATGGGTTTTAGTTCAAACATTTTCCTATTTAAGAATGAATAGTTCTGACCTGATCAGGCGGTAGCGTGATGGATAGAACGTCGGACTCGGATGCAAAGGACCCAGGTTTGAGACCCCGAGGTCGCCAGCTTGAGTGCCGGCTCATTTGATTTGAGCAAAGCTCACCAGCTTGAACCCAAGGTCTCTGGCTTGAGCAAGGGGTTACTTGGTCTGTGGAAGGCCCACAGTCAAGGCACATATGAGAAAGCAATTAATGAACAACTAAGGTGTCGCAATGAAAAACTGATGATTGATGCTTCTCATCTCTCTCCGTTCCTGTCTGTCTGTCCCTATCTATCCCTCTCTCTGACTCTCTCTCTCTGTCTCTGTAAAAAAATAAAAATAAAGAATGAATAGTTTTGAAAAAGAAATAGTAGCTTTATTACAATCAATTTCTGGAGCTGCCTTGAGTCTGGGCCCATTGCTCTCCTGGGAGAGAACTTTGAGCTGTGGCTCCGCTGAGTTATCAGAAACTGTGATTATGGATGTGAGGCTGCCACTCTGTCCTAGAAGCTGACTATAGAGCCAAGAAGATTAGCTGATGCCAGAATAAAAAATAAAATTCAAGAACTTTAAAGGTACTCTTTAGAGTTATCTGGGATTAAAAAAAGTTACTAAAGCTTCTTTTGGGAGGTTCAACATAAATTTAGACCTGACCTCTTATGCTAATTTTTTTCTTTACATAAAATGATTTTTTAAAATAAATGAAATAAGAAAAAATAGAGGAATTGTAAGAACAATTTTCTACTAAAAATTACATATGCAAAAAGAAAAAACCTCTTGAAAAGATTCAGTTAAAAATTTTATTTAAATGATATGTTAATATCACAAATAGAAAAAGCCCTGTGTCTGTGAAAAAACAAACAAATAAAACAAAGAAAAAAAATTATGAGGTTATTTTCTTGGGAGAAGACAGGATGAGAATATAATATCCCAATTAGAATTCACAGGTATCTAAGCCACAGGCAAGAATTTTTCACCTATCACTAATTCATTCACCTCTGCGTTCATACTGTGGTTTATCCCTGTGGGTGGTAAAAGTTTGTATCACAATTTATTCTCTGAATAATTTAGAATTGCATTTAAATCAATTGAGATTCAATTAACTGTCACAAGTATAATGTTGGGATGTAACTATGCCTAGATATTGATAAGTGCAGTGTTTAGATGAGAAAAATACAACAAGCATGATGTTTGAGTTCTTTTTTGGTTGTCAAGTCTTCTTGTCTCACACTTCTGATATTTTTCTTTCTACATAGCTCATGACAAGCTTCTATCTTTATTCCTCACTTCTCTATGATCCAAAACTCCAAACCAGTTGTCCACTTCCGACTTGGTCATTCACTCTCAGCGTTCTCTCTGATTATCTTGTTTGACCTCCTAATGTTCCTCTAGTCTTTCTCTCTTTCTTGGCCAGGTTCTTTTCATAAGAGTCTAGAAGATTGCTTCCATAATCCACACATCAGTGTAATAGGCTTAATGCATTATCTGTAACCAATATCATTACATTTATTTTACAGGTTAATAATTTCATCCTTATAGTTCACACTCAGAAATGGTGATTAAGGCTACTTCTAATTAAGAAAAGGTATTATTTTTACACTATCTGTGGATTGTATAAACTATTCCCACTATGAATCATCATTATATTCATTATAGTCATGGTGAAAATTAATAAAACAAACTATAAAAATAATAGTTTTAACTATCCAATATGTTCTCAGAATTTTAGAATTAATACTGAGGACAGTAACATTAAATCTTGTTGTTTTTTCATGATAAACTTTCATTTATCAAAAAATCTCAAATAATTAATTTTTAGAGAAAATTAGCTTGTTTTAAAAATAATCATTTCCACAAATAATAAAATATGTCATTTATCTTAGATTTTAAAATTTATGTCTAAAATGTCTTCATGATCTGGGTATACAGACAAAATTACACTTAGTATACAGTTCTACAGCTATTTTCTTTACCTCTTCTGTAACAGTTGGTATTTTCCAGGAAATCTAAAGGACACACACTTTTCTGGATTCATTCCAAAGCAATGTGTTAAATGTCTTGATTGTGCTTAGAATTTCAATTTGAAACTTCTAAGCTTGAGTGTGAATTTCAGTTTGAGGTTTTTCTGGAATTTATACTGGGCCAAGATAACAATAGAAAATGAGCAAAATAAGCCTCTACAATGACATATTTGAGGATAAATAAAAATAATAATAAAATTTAAAAAATCATTGAACATGCTCAGTAAAGGAAGGATATGTGTGTTTTAATTTCAGGTTCTCTAACTGTTCATTTAATAAAGAATCTCTTTTAATATTCAATTACATAAACATGTAAAGAGATATTGGATGGACATTTTTTTCTGAGTGCTAGTATACTGTTGTAATATGGATAGTCATCTGAGCTGATAATGAGAAATAAAACCTGTGTTGGTACTCATTTCAATTTTCTTACTTTGTACACAAATGACTAAAACAACTACTCCAAAATAAAGCACGTATTTTTCCACATTTATTTCTTGCAGCTTGCCAGCAAATTCTACTGTAAGGTATTTTTCCCTGCCAAGAAGGAAGGAAGGGGCTGGAGCCATGAAGTGTGGAATAACAAAAGGCTTTATTGAGTACAGAGCGCATATCCCGCCCGGCGAGGTTCCCTGGCCCCGAGGAAAGATGGAGGACAGGGAAGTTGCCAGGTGGGATGCACTGTACTCAATAAAGCCTTTTGTTATTCCACACCTGGTGGCTCTGGCCCCTTCCTTCCTTCTCGGCGGGGAAAAATACCTTATATTTTGGTGCCAAAAACCCGGGAGGAGTTGAAGTCCGCAAGGACCGCTCCTCTTCCTCATGCCCTCCGAGAAAGAACCAGGATCTCCGATCTTCCACCCACTCTGGCGCACGGTGCAGTAAGTCCCCTGCCTCCAGCCACCCTTGAGTTCTTTCTGCCGAGACTCCCTGTACAAAACCATAGCTACGTCAGGGAAGTCTTTTCTGTTCCGAGTGAGTGTGTGCTTACGGAGACGTCCCAAGCATATCCACTTTACCTTTTCTGTCTGTGGCCAGACCTTGAGTTTTAGGATGCTAATACTCAAATCTGACCATTCTGAGGACTGAGGGCGGCTGTGGGGGCACAGGAATCTCCCTCCCAAAAGAAGAAGAAACTGTTCTTCTTCTCCGCTGTGGCCAGGCCACATATACCACTGAATTAGCCTCCTGAAGGGACTTTCGGTGTTAACACCCTCACCAATTTAACTATCACCAAAAAAGCTGGGAACTGATTGGAGATCTCTTACATTCACGGCTTCTAATTAGTCGTGCACCCGTCCTTAATCTCTGTGCTGCCTGTTCCACCGTGCAGGCCTTTTTCTGACCAGAGAAACCTCACCTAAAACCTCTACTCCTAATCTTTCCTTCTCCGTGGACACCCAACTCTCTCTCCCTCCTGTCTGACCCCTGCGGGCACCCCTCTCTCAGACTCTTCTCTGGTCCCTCTGCGGACCTCTTTTGTGCTCGGGTCTCTTCCCTCTGAAAGCCCCCTCCCCTCCCTTCGCAAAATACTGTTTCTTATTCACCACTACCACTCTCTTTCTCCTCCCCTGCTGGCCAGGGGCCCCTCCCTTCTCCACTGTGTTCTTAAGTCCCTCCTCCATCAGGCCATTCTCAGCCTGGCATTGGCTTTTACACCAGTTTTCAGGACATCCAACCACAATTTTTTTACAGGAAGTTCTGGCCCTGTCCTGCCTTTGGCTCCAGCATTTCCTGAGGGATCTGGGTGCCGGGCTCTGCATGAGCCCCTCTCCTCTTATTTTCAACCTCCAAACCCCTATCTGGGACCTGTGAACACGGCATTCAAAGTTTTTAATGGTCCCAACTAGTAGAAACAGGCCAAGGCTGTTCGCCAGGCCCCCATGCAGGTAACGCTCTAAACCCCAACTCTTGTGGCCAGCAGAGCCACCAGCAGCTTGCTTTAAGTGTGGCAAGCAGGACCACTGGACCCGGCAGGGCCCCTGCCGGCGGCTGCCCACTGAGCCCTGCCCTGACTGCAAGCAGCCCAGTCACTGGCGGAGTGATTGCCCCTTTGGGCAACAGGCTTTTTCTCAGCACCTCTACGTGGAGGACAAGCCGCCCGAATGGGAAGGCCAATCCAGCCAGGCGGGTACATCACTCGAGCTCCTAGGACATGGCCTGGACTCGGAGAACCCAGGGTATGCTGCAACTAGTGGGTAAGTCCATCTCATTTCTTGTGGACATGGGGGCTGCCTTCTCTGTTTTGCCATCACACTCTGGACCTCTAGTTCCCTCACAGGTCTCAGTTATGGGAATGGATGGGACCCGTTCCTTTCCCCTTTTTACACCACTCCTGACATGTAGTTTTGCCTCAAGCTTGCCCCCTTATAGGACCACTGGTAGTCAGAACCACTGGACTCCATCCATCTCCAGCTCACCAAAAGGCTGGACCCTGCAGATCCCCCTATTACTCCTCTTTTTTTTAATCGTTACAGGACCACCTGCACAAAGTTTCTCAACTCACAGCCAAACAGATGTTCCTCCTGACACCCCTCAAAGCCACCACCTTCTAATCTCCCCCTCCCCATGATGCCTCTAATCAGCAGGAAGTAGCCAGAGGAATAAACAGCGCCCCTTTTCTATTTAACTCAAAAGGTCAAAATGTAAGGTCAGTGGATAATGGAGGATGGTCACATGGGGAACTCAGACCCGCAAACTTTGGCTAGGACCGCCCACAACCAAGCATGCCCAAAGAAGCTTTGCAGGAACCGTTTGGAAAAAAGTGACCGTCTTCCAGCCAGTGAGATTTCACCACGTCATATTAGCTCAACCTCCCTAGAGGGACCCTTTAAATATCTCCCACGTGGTTTAATCCTTGCGACTTCCCTGGCCTCCATCTGGCCTCCATCTTTTCTCGGGGCCAGGGAACTTTGCAGGGTGGGATGCACACTCTGTACTCGATAAAGCCATTTGTTATTCCACACTTGGTGGCTCTGGTCCCTTCATTCTTTCTTGGTGGGGAAAAATACCTTACAACTACATAGACATTAATTTAAACTAATAATTTATTGCAACTCTCTGTGATTACTGTTCAAAAATAGACGAGAAATGAACACTGGTTTAGGCACTCCCATTTATACTCTTGAAACTGCAGTGACAAATGCAATGAGAAGATTCCCTTCCATGGGAAGAAAGTGATTTGTGCCTACAAATGGTACAACCAACTCTCCTAGAAAATAATTTAAATCAACAACTCTTGGAAGGCTATCTTGCAAATTCTTGTGCTCTTGACAAATACTGGTTGAATGAATAAAGTAATGACTTTGAAAATCACCTTCATAATATTAAAAAGATTGAGCATTATCTTATGAAACATTTTTATTTAGTTGACCAATAGCAAAAAAACCCTACAAAATGTTTTTTTTTATAAAATGGAAATGGCTGAGTGAAATAAATATCTTTTTATAGTGTGAGTTATAAAGAAAGGCAAATTCTTGTCCCTGATATATAATCTTAGCAGGAAAAAAGTAAACTCATTAATTGTATTATAATGAGAAAGTGTTCTATTAATATGTTAAATTCATATACTCTGAGTAATGGCAATAATTAACTTTGTTGAACGTTTTCCCTTGTTTGCCACAACAACTCTAGGATGTAAGCACTCTTTTAATCCCTGGCTGTATCTATGGAAAATAAGTTAAAATATATTAATAAGCTTTCCCTGATCACAAGGAATGGAACTAAGGCAGACTTATAAAGTTTTCATGCACTGAGCTACAGCTATAAAAGTATAGAGAAGAGACATCACTGTAGCCAGAAAATTTTTCCTGTAGTATGTGACATTTGACTTAGGTCTCAAACAAGAGTTTGAAGTCGGATAGTATTAATAAGCCTTGAAAACCTGTGGCAAAGACCCAATTTTTATAACAGATGGGCATGGTAATATTGGAGACAGAGGTTTTTTAGATTGAGTATGGTAAAGTGGGTCAGAATTTTATTGATTTGCAAGGCAGTAAAAATGAAAGATTTTATACTCTAAGAGATGAAAGATATTAACTATTTGGGAGATTTATATAAATTATCTATAAGCATTGCTTACACTGACTCTGAAGTTAATGTTATACAGTAGTCTAGAATAAATTACTGCAACACAGTTTATAAGGTAAAATAATAGAAGTGTATAAATATGTACAATGTAACCAGAGGAGGCACCGCAAAGCATCCAAAGGAAGTGACATCTGAGTTTTGTCTTGAAGGTAAAAATAATGTGATGAAAAGATTCATCTGACAATAATTCTCAGAACTAATTAATTAAGGGAAGGACCTGATAAGAGTCACATAGAAAAGATAAGAGACATTACAGTGAAAGAAGTAATGTGTAGTAGAGGCTTGATCAGATGTCAATTTATTTTAAATGTGATGAATATGTATTTGGAGAAAGGGTTCACCTTAAAGAATTATAGTTTTAAATTAATATTACATGTAAATAATATGACTGTGGAAAAGTTATTTACTTATACTATACTAACTATGAGGTAATAAGACCAGGGTTATGGGGTTCCTTGCTCCATTCTGTGACATCGAAATACAGACCAGTCAGGAGCTTTAGAAGTCCTTTCAGAATGACAAAGGCAGATAATGTGAAAACCTTCATGAAGTTCATGCCTATGATGGTCAACATTGAAAAAAAATAAAACCCTCAGAACACTTATTTAATTAAGTGTGGGCCAAGAACATCATCACATAAAATTATAATGCTATACTAATCAATGTGATTTCCTCTGAGTCTTCCATATAGAGGTGAATATTGGATCATACTACATAAGGTTTTGTTTATTCATGTATAGTGTCTCCAGCACCACAATCTATGACAATTTATGCCTAATAATGACAATGATAAAAACAACAACAATAATGGAGAAAATAATATTGTGTTCCAAATAGTTTTGAAATCAGGTACAGTATAAATATATAAATATGTATAATTTATTTAGCACATAACATTTTTTCACATTGTATAAATTGGAACTTATTATAAACCTATATTACAGATTAATAAACTGAAACTTTTATAGCTACAATGTGTCTGAGCTAGAGAGAGTTCAAAGCTGGAAATGTTTTTAAAGCACAGGGAATTATCTACTACTGTTTCTCCTATATAAACATTATTTATGACTTGGAGAAACTTTATTTTTGTTGTTTTTCTGCTTTAGCTGCCTAAAATAGTGTTTTAATAATTTCAAAATGTAGATAAAGAAAATGTACAAAGATTTGTTCATATTAAAAATTAAATCTCAAGCCACAGCAGTACTTACAGATTCTTTGTGGCACCTCTAAAATTTACAGTTTAAATTATAAACCCAGGTCTCCAATGTAAAAATAAAAATCTGTCTTCAAATCCTATCCCTTGAACAATATGAGATGCATTTCCTGATTCTGTCTATGGGCTTCCCTCCCACAGGCTCTTAGTCTCATTTTCTTTTTCTTTGGGCTGTAATACTGGGTCTAGATCTTGAAATCACAGTGGAGAGATAGGGTGGAATGAGATTCCAATGCAACACAATTTTATCCTAGATCCTCACTTCTCTCTCATCCATACTGTCTTCAAAGGCTCTCCAATTGCAATGACTCTATTCGTGGTCATTCTCTTTAGGCATCCAGGTAAAGAGAGTGACCTGGGAAGAGAGAGTATTTTCCTTTCAGTTAAGCTGTATGGACTCCAACTTCCAAACCATCTCTAAAAATTCCAGGTTTAAGGAAGTTAATGAAAATAGGATCAAGATGGTGGCAGAATAGGTGAACACTACACACACAACCTACCAGGACCAAACTGGCATCACACCTGAATTAAAAATCAGTCATCTGGAATAACTACTTGAAGACTAGCTGAAGAAGGATGTCATACCTTTTGGCAGAGCATGGATGGACCTGCAGATCATTGTGCTAAGTGAAATAAGCCAGTCAGAGAAAGACAAGTACCGCATGATTTCACTCATATGTGAAATCTAATGAATGAAATTAACTAATAAACAAAATAAAAACAGACTCAGAGATACAGAGCACAGTGGTCAGAAGGGATGGAGTTTGAAAAGGCCGGGCAAAAATTTAAAGTGATTAAGCAAGCAAAGAAAAAAATCTTGGAGACACGGGTAACAGTGTGGAGATTACAGGAGGGAAAAAGGGTAGAAAGAGGTAGACGAGGTTAGAGGGGGTATAGGCAGTGATGGAAGAATACTTGACTTGGGGTGGTGAGCACATAATGTCATATATTGATGATGCATTGTAGAACTGTGAACATGAAAGCTGTATTATCAACCAATGTCAACCCAATAAATCCAATTAAAAATTTTTAAAGATGATAAATGAATTCAAATTATTAGTACATGTTGCAAGGCCTGAGGCCTTACATTGGAAAATTTAAAAAGTTATTTTTATAAAAACAAAAGAAAGTTAATGAAGTTGACCCAAAACTATTTGATGTTCAGGAAATGCAATGAATCTGGTATTTTTCTCTGAAATAAATTTTCCTTTACCTTCTTGTTATTTCTAGATTTTATCTTACTGCCTGAAATTATTGTCAGTAATTTCAAATATTTACCATTAATTCATTTAAATAAATGATAAGCCTCTAGCATATGTCAGTTCCCGTATCAGGCACTGAAGAAAAAAGAACCAAGAGAATTAACTGTCCCAGGAAACCAGGGGTATTGTTACATATTGTAGTTTAAAACTTGTTTTAGCAAAAGGATGAGGAAAGTTAACTGTTATTATGTAACGTGTTTTCATCTACATTTTGTTCCAGAGCACAGCTTCTGATAATGAGCAAGTCACCCAGAGACATAGGTGGAGATGAAAGATGACTGGTCAATAAAATTTGTTTCATCATCCATAAAATAGTTTCCTGCTATGTTTAGTAGCAATTTTTCAGGAGATAAGATTTGCTTTGTGGCAAATGTAAATTTAAGTAAAATACACCAAGGATATCTAGCATCAAAAGTGCTCTGTTGAGAATGGCCATCATCAATAAAGCCACAAACAGCAAGTGCTGGCAGGAATGTAAAGAAAAAGAAACCATTGGCACTGCTGGTGGGAATGCAGATTGGCACAGCCACATAGAAAATTGTATGGAGATTCCTCAAAAAATGAAAAATTGCTTCTTCTATGACCCAGTGATTTCATTTCTGGTTATATATTTGAAGAAACCCAAAACACTAATTTGAAAGACTTTATGCATCCCTATGTTCATTGCAGTGATATTTCCAATAGCCAGGACATGAAAGCAACCTACTAAGTACCTATCAATAGATGAGTGAATAGAAATGTCAATAAATATTACTTGGCCATAAGAAAAACTGAAATCTCACCATTTGTGACATCATAGAAAAACCTAGCATGTATTATGTTAAGTGAAATAAGTCGGTCAGATAAAGAGAAATAACTTATGATTTCACTTCCATTCAGAATCTAAAAAACTAAATAAACAAACAAAATTGAAACAAACTTTATGACACAAAGAACAGAGTAATGGTACCCGAGGAGAGTGTGGTTGGGGAATTGGGTAAAAACATGAAGAGGAAGGGATGGAGATGTACTAATGGGTAGTTATGAAATAGTCACAAAGATACAGAGTACAGCATAGGGGATATTGTCCATAATATTATAATAAGTATATATGGTGCCAGGTGGGTAATAGAAATATTGGGAAGAATACTTTGTAAAGTGTATGACTGTCTAACCACTATGTTCTAATCTCGAAACCAATACAGAATAATATCAAATATACTCTCTAATTAAAAAAATAAAAAAATAAAAAATAAAAAGTTCCCCTGTTGAAAGGAGTCATATGATTTCGTTTTTTCATGTAGACCCTTTACAGATCATGATTATCCTGAATTTTCAGCTGCACTCAGAGAAATAAAACTAATTTTAACTCTGTTCTAAATGGATTGTTTTAAGTGAGCCTCTAGCTAGCTACCAAAAATGTTTATTGATTCCATTTTCTGACTGATTTACAGAGAGTCTAGTATCATCTTCCTGATTAGAATGTTTATTTGTACTGGCAGAAACAGTAGAAAATTTTCTTCTGCCTGAAACAAACTTTGGACCCAATACATATAACATGGTGTGCTTCTTCTTCTCATTTCTATTTTTCTTTTTAGATGAAATTAGACTAATGTAAAGAAATACTGCAAGTATAGAGGATAAAAGAGCTGTAGAAGAGCTGTAGAACGACTGATTGCTGGATTAAGTGGTTGTGGAACTTACTGGCTTCTTGTAGCTTTATTGCTTGGAATGTGGACAGTGTAGACAAATCTAAACATTTCTGCTTTTTAGTAGTGGGTATTAGAACTATTATTATCGTCAGTTAGCACTCCACTCCTCATTAACTGCCTCCCTTGAGTCCATTCCCAAAGTCGGTAGACAGTGTCCTCCCGAAGTAGGAGGTTTGAGGGAAATTGTTGTGGTTCATAGAGAAAATATGCCATAAAATCTCAATAGCAAATAACTGGCTGCTACACAAACAGCAGCAGTAAAGCAGCAATCACTCATACCTCTCCTCTTCTTTCCAATATGACACTCCTCCTGATATCAATAATGTGCACTTAAAAGTCACCTGTCGTGTTCCAGACATTGTAATATCTACCTGAAATATATACAGTGTATCATTTACTATTTCATTCTTAATTGTTGTTTGAGGTAAATGTTGAAATATTTTATCAGATGTGGAAAAAGTGTGGATGATAGGTAAAGTAATTAGCCACATTAACCCACCTAGAAAGTGAAAGAAATGTGATTCAAACTCAGGTATATATCTGTGTACAAAACCTCTTCTTTTTTATTCACTCTTATATTGCTTCAAAGTAGCATACACTAGCATATGAAAATATTAACTCTTATAATTATTTCATTCTATTTTATTTGAAATAATATAAATATAAATATCTAGGTTTTGCTTCTAGGGAAAAATAGCATATCCCAGAATAAATATTATTTGAACAAGGATAGATATCTTGTCTTAATACCTGTAAGTTCACAGTGTTTGTCAAACCAACTGGGACACACAAAAATATGTGCTGACTTAGTTCATCAGTGATTATTAAAATATCTTCAGGTTTCTTTTCACTCTCTTTTAAAAATCATGGACCACTTTACCTCATTAAAATTAAATATTTGTTACTAAGAAGGTAATATATAGCATCAAATACATTTTTAAAATAATCTACATCTATAAGAAAAAAAACAATTGAAAGTTCTTTCACTTGTGATGGTGATGTTGGATGGTTAAGTATCTTTTAGGAAATGAGCTGGAAAAATGCCCTTTGAGTTGACTCAGCACCTTAATTGGTATTTGATTCTAGTACTTCCCTGACCCACAGCCAAAGAAACCCAGAATGTTTGGGCTATTTAGGTAAACCAGCAGCAGAAATGGCACTATTCTCAACCTGGCTCTGGTTTGCTTTCTGAGCTTGGAGTAGGAGCAGCCATCCAACTTTTTATTATTATTATTATTGATTTTAGGAAGAGAGAAAAAGGTTGAGAGAGAGAGAAACTTTGATTTGTTGTTCCACTTACTTAGGAACTCATTAGTTGATTCCTGTATGTGCCCTGTCCAGAGATGGAACCTGCAACTTGAATGAACGGGGAGGATGCTCTAACCAACTGAGCCAGCCAGCCTGGGCCTCAGGATCAGCCATCTAAACCTCATTTTATTCAGTCATCAAACAGCTCTAGGAGGGGTGGCATGCGAATTAAATAAATTAATACGTAAAGACCTAAGCATACTATATTATATATAAAGACTTTTTAATTGCCTATATTTCAACCTTAATTTCTATTGCTTTTTTTTTAGTGATATTTATTGGGCTCTAATAGTCTATATTTAAAATGGTTCTTAATTGTAAGAGAAATAAATGCCTTTAAATAAAATGAAAGCCCTGGCTTGAGTAGCATTGTTTCCATTCTCCAATGTTGTGGGTTCAATCCGTGGTCAGATCACATCCAAGAATCAACCAATGCATGCATAAATACATGGAACAAAAAAATGATGTCATTTTTTCTCTCCTCCTCTCTATTGTATTGATTTTTAATACAATAAAGAAGAAAAATACTAAAATATGAAACATGGTACTTTGATACAAAACTAAAGTATTGCTTATTCTCTGGAAATTGATGGATTACATAGTTCAGTTCATTCTGTCTTCTTTTCTGTGGGTGGTTATTTTTCAATCTGATTTTGCCTGCATCACCACAAGCTAGGCAGTGACTCATACACTTTGTAATAATAGCTCTGTTAACCGACTTTTAATGCTATTCTGCTTCCCAGTTGCTCTCCACATGTCCCTGAAGTTTAATAAAGCTGAACACATTTTATTTTATTGTCTCAAACTATTGATTATCTGTTTAATGTAATGTTGAAAACTCCGTGATATATTGCCTTTGCCACGCTGATTAAATGAATTATCTTAAAGAAATAAGAGTTCTGCTTTAAAGCAAAGAACCCTTATACTGAACAAAATTGTTCCTTTCCGACATTACTTGTGGCTCCATTAGAAAACACACAAATCTTATTTCAGCCCTGCGAAGAAATGAAATTTGATTGTTTCACAACTGATTTAGATATTCCTAGGGGCATTGCATGACAACTTAGATTTCTTCTCTTCATTTTATTGCCAACATAAGATTAATTAAAGAAGTGAATAACAGTGTCACTCCTGACTTCAGAGAAATGGAACCAGTAAGAAAAAATTCTTTGAATATTGACTTCATTTAAGAACAAAACGAAAGGAAACCGCTTGAAAGAAAAAGAAAGCACTGCAGAAGATGAAGGCTAAAGGTATGTCACTATTTAAACTGATCCTAAGAGTTGTCTAATGTTAATACAGATTAATAAAGAAACAAACATGAGTAAAGTACCATATGAGTTTGTTAGGGCTGCCATAGCAAAGTACCAGAGATTGGTGGTTTAGCCTTAGACAACACAGATGTATTTTCTCACAGGCTAGACATCACAGATCTAGATGAACTCAGAGTTATTTCTTCTGAGGCTTCTCTCTTTCGCTTGCCGCTGGCCAGGGAGAGAGGCCTTTCCTTCTGTCTTCACACTGTCTTCCCCTGTGTCTTTGTCTTGAACACGGCTTCTTAAAAGGGCACTAGTCATACTGGATTAGGGCCTAAACGAAGGACCCCATTCAAACTTAATTACCTTTTCAAAGGCCCAATCTGCAAATACACTCACATTCTAAGATACTGGGAGTTCGAGCTTTCAACATATGAATTTTGGGAAGACACAATGTAGTCTAAACAACCACTTAACGTGAGGATGATGCATGTCTTTAGTGCCTTCGTCCTTCTTGAGAATGCGGTGTTGAGAAATGGAACTTGCTCCCAGACCTAATTCACTTGCAGGGATGCACTAACCCTGCAGAAACTGACCATAGACCCTGACCTTAGACATTGTATTTCCTCCTAAAACCTCTTCCCTAGCAGATGACAAGTCTGGGTGTTTTTTCAGGGAACAGCTTTTTTTCTTTTCACCCTAACACCCAAACAAGTTCAGATACAATGACCTAATTCTTAAATATATCATATATCACATGTCTGACCATACGGATTGGTCAAGGGGAGAGCATTGGGCCTGAGCCATCCTATTTAATGTTTAGATCTAGCGCTGAGGCAAGTGACTGCTTCTCACCGGACAGAAAGCCGAGATTTTATAAACCCTAGAGTTTTAAGATGTGCCAGTTCTAGTCTCGTGAAAAAAGCCAGTCTGCAGTAGCAGAAGATGAAATCAACATGCAGCAGGCAAAAAAGTCTGTAAAAATTTAAATATTAGTCATCGCTACCTCATTAATTTTTTTTGTTTATACTAAAAAAAAATTCTCCTTTTTCTTAATCTAGCTCAAATTTACATTTTGTAACATTCAAAGAAAGGTTACTAGTTTTCTCTCTAACGAGGCAAAGACAGAATAGTACAGCAACAGAAGACGCCCCTTGCGGTTTCATTTGCGGAGGGTTTTTGAACATACAGTAACCAGTGTTATAATCTGAGTCTTAGTTTTAAAATGTACCTCTGTTGAGTCTCTCTTCAGAAGATACATTGTATTTATTTATTTGGCTAATTTACGGCGTGAACAGAAAACAGAGGCAGCCTAATTGTGGAAATATGAATTCTTTTAAAAAGCATAAAAATAAGTCCATCTGTGCCTGCCCGTCAAGACTCTGATGCTGAACCCTGGTTTGACTTAGAGTCAGAAGTTCTAAATTGAATACAGTGTAGTTTATTAATTCATATTCTTGATGGGTAGTGCTTTCTTTATAATTTGTGTCTTACAGCATGAAGAAATTCTTCTATTTTTTCTAAAAGTTATGTTTTTGATATTTTCCATTTAGTTCTGTCACCCAGTTTGAAATTCATTGTTATGTACAAATGAGGTAGAAGTCAAGATGCAATGGATAAGTTTGCATTTTACAAGAGGAATGAGCAAGTTTAGGAGAAGGTAATGCTGATGATAACTGAATCCATTTAGATACTGAATTGAGAATAAACAACCAAGAGATTTAAGGCCAAAGAAAATTGAAATATTCAATAAGTAACTAGTATCAGCTGGTATTAATAATAAAGAAGCAATAAATAATAAAAGGGTGATAATAATAATATTGTATATAAGTAATAAATATCAAAAACCATATATATATAACTAATATCAAGAAGTCAGAGAAAGAAAAAAGTGATAAATGTTAGTGTGCTATTTATATCTTTTTTTTTAACAGAGAAAGAGAGAAAGTCAGAGAGAGAGTCAGAGAGAGGGGTAGACAGGGACAGACAGGAATGGAGAGATGAGATATATTAATCATTAGTTTTTTGTTGCACATTGCGACACCTTAGTTGTTCATTGATTGCTTTCTCATATGTGCCTTGACTGCAGTACTTCAGCAGACAGAGTAACCCCTTGCTTGAGCCAACGACCTTGGGTCCAAGCTAGTGAGCTTTTGCTCAAACCAGATGAGCCCACACTCAAGCTGGTGACCTCGGGGTCTCGAACCTGGGTCCTCGGCATCCCAGTCCGATGGTTTACCCACTGCGCCACCACCTGGCAGGCATATTTATATCTTTCAAAGTAAGAAATCAATCAATATAAAACACAAACATGCATAATAATTCCAAGCTTTCAATGGATTTTGTAAATTTTTCTTCTCTTAGGAACCAATTTCTCTTATGGTAACTAAAAATGTGTATCTGAACTTCAGAAATTTCTCAGCTCAATATTTCCTATTAAAAGTTTCTTATTTTTTTCTATTAAAATCAGACAGCATTGAAGCTAATAAGATATATATAAATATGATTGTATTAATGAAATTATTCCTCCAAATATACCTAATCATGTATATGTGTGTGCATATGTTTGTAAGAAGGTTATTTATAGGAGTTTGTAAAGACTTTGGATATATTTTTCTTTTTACTTTTCATCGTTGCTTGTTGTTTTTTTTTTAAATGGGTATGCTTTATTTTTTTAATTTTTCTTCTTTTCCAAGTGAGAGGAGGAGAGATAGACAGACTACTGCATGCACCCTGGCTGGTATCCACCCAGCAACCCCTATCTGTGACCAATGCTCTATCCATCTGGGACCATGCTCACAACAGAGCTATTTCTAGTGCCTGAGGTGGAGGCTGCAGGGAGCCATCCTCAGCACCCAGGCCAGTGTGCTGAACCAATCAAGCCATGGCTGTAGGAGAGAAAGAGAGAGAGAGACAGAGACAGAGAGGCAGAGGGGAGGGGAAGGATAAAGGAGCAGATGGTCACTTCTCCTATGTGTCTGATCAGGAGTCAAACCTGAGATGTCCAAACACTAGGACAACACTCTATCTATGGAACCACTGACCAGGGCCAAGAGTTGAAATTCTTAATAAAAAAGTTACATAAAATAATGACTTACTTAAAAGAGGCACTAAAAATTGAATGACAAAGCTTAATTATATGAACTTTCAAGAGCATGATGTATTATCAGTTTACAATGTCACCAACATTACCAGAGAGGACACTTGACCAAATGTATCCAATATTAAAAGTGACCTTGAAGGAAGTGGCATGTGTTTAATCTCACAGCATTTTAGAATTAGCAAAAGCAATGGTTTTGGCAGAGATGACCATCAAATAAAAGAATAAGTAATTAGCTACAGCAATGTACGTAGGATACATGAGTCTGGGAAACAAGCCAAGATAAAGGTGATAGTAATGTGTATTTTAAAATGACAGAGAGAGCCAAGAGGGTAAAAAATTTGGTGCCAAAAACCCATGATGTTGCATTATCTCTTAATTCATGACTCAGGTAAAAAAAATATATGCAAAGAAGAAAAAAATTATTATACTTGGCCTATAATCAGATTTTAAAATTCTCAAATTAATTTCACTTTTTAAAATTTTTTTAATTTCACTTTTTTAATAAATACATAACTTCTCTCCTTACATTTTAAAAGTAATTGCAATCTCATGCTGTTGATTTGAAAACAAAGACACTTAAGAACCATGCTTCAGGCAATTTCATAATTTCATTTAATGTGTTAATGTAAACATTATGGATCATGATCTTAAAATTACATCTTCGTAGGTAAGTCAGTCAATCCAGGACATATCCAGGGCAACCTGAAATGCTTCATGATATGTGAAGGGAAGGGCAGTTAGCTTTCAAAAGTAGAATTTATGAATATATTAGGGCACTGGGAGACTATCAATGAATATAAAACTTAGAGGTAAGTTCAGTGTTAACACTTCAAAGAACCAGAAATCTGGAAGAAATAAAAAACAGTTAAGAAGCAAGACCAGGGCAAGAGAAAGCCTGCCATAAAGATACAAATATTTGGAAATAAGTGTAGGATTTGCATAAAATAACAAAGATTTGGGCAAAAGTATCCACCAAGAGCTCAGAGAAATGAAGCATTTACCCGACATTTCTCATCTCTCTCTCTCTCTCTCTCTCTCTCTCTCTCTCTCTCTCACACACACACACACACACAGACACACACACACACACAGACACACACACACACACTATCATTGGTGGAAAGAATGGCACCAGGGTTTAGACTGATGGGGTCAGACCAGACCTGGGTTCAGCAACCTCGGTACTTGAGTTCTAGTTCTGGCTAAGACGGAATTCAGACTGAAGACTCAAACTATAAGAGAAAGTTTATTTAGATAGTTACAGAGGTAGAAGAAATGGGCTTAGAAAACCAGTTACATAGACAAAAACCATTTTGCCCTTGGAGCTTAGGAGAGAGACAGGTAAGGAAAACATGCCTGAGAGAAAGGGGGCTGGAAAAGCTCACGTGTGCTCCCTGGAGAGAGCCACACCGGTTCCTCTGTCTTGAGGGTACTTATCTGGAAGTCTCAGGGGAGGAGCCCAATAGAATATTTTTCAGCTTTGTACTTGTGTCCTTTCAGGGTTGTGGTCTCTCTTAATTGGTTGGGCCTACAGCTGAAATACAACTGAGGCCTAGTGATATCCCTTGGGGTTAATGCTTAAGGGAGTGGTCATGCAGGGGCCCACTGGGGAGTTGAAAGAGGCCACTGTTTAGCTCCTTGTTCCTCTTTGTAGGGGGTCTACCACATGTCTACTGAATACCTATCACAGGACCAGTATGAAAGGTCAGGGGGTCCAAGCAACCTGGCCAGTAATACGCTATGAATATGCTATAAAAATCAGACGTGCTAGGGGAGGAAAAGCTACCCTAGGTGTGAGGTCCTTGTTTTCCCAGTTTTGCTAGTTGCTAGGTTCCTGAGGCTTTCTGCCCCGGTGACCTCCTGTGCCTGGGTCATTGTCCTTGTTCTGCTCATGTCTCTCTGTCTAACTGAAGGGGAGGGAAGTTACCATACTACCATGATAAAAAGGTCGGAGTTGCATACAGACTTCAATGACATTCCAAGACTATGAGTTGAGAAAAATGTCACAAGGAGGGATGTAAGATACAGTAGATTTTGAAGAATTGTTTAAGAAAATCTTCAAAAAGTATAATTCGTTGGGTTTTTGTCAAATCTAATTTTACTTTCTAGAAATTTTTCTTTGGGCAACCTGGACACGGCCTACTAAATTGTTACTAAAGCTCTAAGTAGGTTTTCATATGAGTTTCTGCTAGTCTTCCTCAGGCTGAATAAAACGAGGCAAAAAAGAATTTTAGGTGGTTGCATCCTGTGAGTTCATCAGTCTAACCTTCGCCTCTGAACACATATAAATCATTCAGGCTCTTTTGATTCATTTTAGTAAAATGAAAAAAAAAAGTAATTATTTTCAATTACATTTTTATAGGTTTCTATTTAATCATACTTTTGGCAGTGCAATTTTCCAGTTTTATACACTTGTATTTATTGAATTGGTACTTAGAACAAGGCTAGCTATAATTAAGTAGACCATGACCTTGATCTGATAGATCTATAACTTTGAAATTACACTTCCTAATATAATTATTAAATGGATTTAACGTATATCTAAACTCCATAGAATTATTACAATCAGCTTTTTATAATCTAGCAGCTATATATCCAACTTGGAAATTAGATTCATTACTGCTCTGACTGATTATATTATTTTGTCCACTTAGCTATCTCATTATTTATTAATTCATCACTTTAAAAACTTCTCCTGTTACTAATGAAAAATTATGTGCAAAAGTAGAGCCAAATTAATAGCAGACATTTTACGCATTAGTATTTCTATTATTGTTTATCAATAGCTGTTAAATTTTTTTTATTTTAAACTGAAGAATAAAAATTAATTTTCATTCGGTTTAAAGCATTCTTAAACTATAAAAAGCAGATTATATTTTGAACAAAAGGTTGTATTTACTTTTCACAATCTTATAAGCTTTTTATCGTAATAAGTACAAAGTAAGAAAATGTCAAGATATGATAGAGAGGGCCTGGCCAGTTAGTTCAGTAGGTTAACAGCATCATCCTGGAACAGCAAGGGTGCGATTTCAATCTCCAGTCAGGGCACATATGGTAAGGAGATCCATTCAACTTATGGTGCTGCTGTATTCAGGATGCCACCCCCCCCCCCCCATGTCTCCAATGTACAAACACACCATGAAACTGAAGTAAGTCTGTTTAGGTAAAATTTTAGTTTGCATTTGTAAGTTGCCAAGGATTAGGGTTAAAGATATTCACATTCTCTTATTTTCCCCAAGACACTAAAGAGTGAGATATAAGCAATCAAACTACGCTCACACAGCGCTAAAGCAAGCAGTGCTGAAATACATGATGTTTTCATCTAAACGTTAGACTGAGGAGAGACTCAACCGGTGTTGGAAAGATAAACCGAGTAACACATGGTCCCATAAATTTAATTGGTGCATTTAGAAGGAAGGAGAAAACATGAAGAACAAAATGTTCTATGTCCTAAGCCAGATAGCTCAGTTCGTTGGAGTGTTGCCCCGAAGCACAAAAGTTGCTGGTTCGATTCCCTGGTTAGGGAACACACAGGAGGAGCCGCTCAATGTTCCTGTCTCTCCCTCTCCCTCTCCTTGCTTAGGAGGTAGAAAACGTTGTTTACAACTGGTTAGAAATTTAAATAAAGGGTTTACATATTTTTTACTGTTGTTGTTTTCATAAAACTACAGACCTTTGTAAATCACCATGTTCCATGAGGAGAAAGGCTTTGTCTATCTTCTACATCTTGTACCCTCAATTTATAACTCAGACAGGGCTCTTAGCAGTCATTGAAACACAGTACAGATTTTTTTTACACATAGAGGTAAAGGAGACAACCAGTCACTCTACTATCCCTATAGTTGGGCCAGGATTAGTATTAAGGACAAAGATAGGGTTAAACAAAAGAAACGTGTATCTTTTTACAAAGAGTACTAATGATTACTTTAAAGACTTATTTTGTTAGAATAAAATACAATGGATGGCAATGTCTTAGGAGAAAACGTGACAGTTCAGATATAATAATTCACATTCTTTTCAATATGGAACACATGGAGAGCAGAAACCTGGTGTCTGGTCTGGGATGTGAACCTGTGTTTATCCATGGCTGCCAAATAATCCAACAGGTCGGATTCCCTGTGCTCTTGGAGGAGAATTACAAAATGAGCCAGCATCTGTATTATTAATTAGTTGGGTACAGGATATCTTTCTCAGGAATTACATGGAGGAACTGCCACTTTTGGAAAGACAGTAGCCATAGGTGGACCGAGAGTTACATTAGTGGCTGTGCTGTAATCAGGGAGGAGGTATGGGCTGTCTAGGTGAAAATGAAGGTTTGTGGATGAACAAATTCAGCAAATGAAAAGAATGGAAGAGGAGCTATTATCTTGTTACTTTAACCTAAATCTTGTTTTACTTTTATTTATTTGTTTGGTTTGTTTTTAGTTCAATTGCTTGCATGCACTGGCCCAAAGAAATGCACCAGCTAGAGTTTGCAGCATTGAAACAAACAAACAAAAAAAAGTTTAATTATGAATTGGTCAATATGAAGAAGGGGAGCTTATGCTCTAAAGATCCAACTTTTTGATGGCGTATAGGTTACAGATGATATAGGGCAAACTCACAAAACGCTGTGGGTTCGGGGGTTAGGGTCATGCTGTGAGCTGACCCATTGAAGGTAAAGTAAGAATATAAAATCATTTTCTCAGGTCCTGAAGACAGTTCTGAGGTCTTTTCCAATGTCCTTTTGTCCACTCTCAGAAAAGTAGCCAGGGAGTTGTTACACCTTAGGGCCCAGGAGCTGAAACATACCAGAGATCAAGATGTTATCTTTCACCTGCCAGAGGTCAAGACCTTGTGACCTCTAGTCCGGTCTGCTCTACTGCCTTCTGCTGCCGTGAGGGCTGTTGATTATCTGGGGGAGGGGCTTGGCATATGAGGATGTAGAGATAGAGATGCGATTTCTAGGGCTAGGAACTAAAACGGAATCTAATCAAAGCCAGAATGACTCCCAGGTTTGGAGACACAGTGCAGGACGTAAAGAAAGGCACCCAAAGCCACTCCAGGAGCACTGAGTATTTGGAAACACTAAAGGGGACCTGAAATGCAATGTGGAAACCAACAGTGAACATACGTCTTTCAGCATTTAGACCTCAAACTACGTTTGAATGTTTAAAGAGAGTAAAAACCTGCCCAAGCGAACAGTTGATGCTCAGGTGAAGTCAGTGAAAACCAGAGGATGCTGCCCTTTGTCTTCTTTCCTACTTCCAGCTGTGCGTAAGAATTTAAGAACTATAGGTCTTAATTGAAGCCAAAGTCATTTCAAAGTTTCTCCTTGAGACAGCAATATTAGAAAACTTCTTTCTTATATTCCTTTGTTTCTTTTTTGTTGTTATTGTTCTTTCAGTTATCTTGAGACAAAGCACAGGTCTTATCAACTGCCCTTAAAGAAGAAAAAAAAGCAAAACAAAAAGCTAAGTGAACCACATGTCGGCTTCATCCTCAATAACATAATCACTTCAGTAAACAAGCCAAAAAGTATTTTTCCAGGATGCTAGAGCTGTGAACTTCAATTCTGAAAGAGCTTAATTGTTTTTTTGTTTATTTATTTCCTAATGTGTTTTATTTTCTTATTGATTTGTTAACCTCCCCTAACTGTACTCTCAAATGTCTAAGTAATCTATCATATAATCTATAAGTCACTGCTGGTAGGGTCATCTACACCCATTAATCAGAAAGGATTTATTAAACATGGGCTATATATTCTAGGAATAAGAAAGAAGTAAAAGCTATATCCCTTGATCTAAAAAGAAGAGCTACTATTTTGTCATAATCAACAATGATACTGTGTGAGTATAAATAGAAAATATATTATTTGGTAAAAAAACCAACAAGATTTTCTAGGAGTTTGAAAAAATATCAATGATAAATTTGGAGTATCGAGTCTTGGGCATAGACCATTTTGTTGTTCAAGTATTTTCCTTGCTTTTAAATGTGTCAATAAAATTTAAGAGAATGTGTATCACTCAGTTTATCTGTCCAACACCTTTTGAGTCTCTCTTCAGTCTAATTTTTAGAGTATAACCATATTTATGTTAGTACTATTTGCTTCAGGAATAATGAGATGTTAGTGCACATGATAGAATAAATAAACATATTTGTGATCTCAGTATGATGGCTTATATTTCGTTCTTTAATGCCTTGGGGGAAATAAGAGAATGTGAATATCTTTAACCCTAATCCTCAGCAACTTACTAATGCAAACTAAAACTTTACCTAACTAGTCTTATCACAGTTTCTCGGTATATTTGTGCATTGGATATACGGCATGGCTGGCATCCTGTATACAGTAGCACCATAAGCAGAATGGAATCTATAATCATTACCATTTTCTAAACATCCTTTCCCAAGGTTTTAGTTTACTCTACATCCAGTTGGGTCAGTATTTCTCTATTTTATGAAATGGGATGATCAAATTCTTGACATTGCAAGCTGCTAAGGCTACTTTTCTTTTGCAGTGTATTCTAACTTCAAAACAGACAAATCCTTTATTACTCATTTTTAAGCTAGCTCTTTCCTTGGACTGCTGATGATCCTCCAGAACTTTCCTGCCATGTGCAAAAAAGTCAACCACCCTGATGTTGTTAGAAGATAAAGAGTCTACAATCATTGAGTCTATAACCTTCAAACAACATCAGGGAGGATAATTCTTTCATGGACCAGCAGTTGAAAACCGCTGATTTAGGTAGTTTTCCCTGCTCACTTTTTAATGACAATTGAAAAATAAAACCACAGGAAATAAAAGGTCGATAGGGTGATAATAAGCAATAATCTAGGGTCAGGTCACAGCTTGGCATATCGGCCACCAATGTCCAAATATTTAGATAGATAGATAGATAGATAGATAGATAGATAGATAGATAGATAGATGATAGATAGATGATAGATAGATAGATGAATGAACAGATAGATAGGCAGACAGATAGATGGATAAGTAAATGATTAGTAAATGCATCACCATGTTGACTAAAATCATATCTTATAGCTAGAGCTGTGAGGGGGTCTATTTCTCTCCCATTTGCTAATCACTCAATAATACTAGTGATGCTGATTCTCTTTCTTACTCTCTCTTTCTCTGAAAAAATCTAGACAAATTAACCTACATCTGAAATGTTTTCTATTAAAAAAAAGAACATGTCTACATCAGCCTGCTCCACTAATTTTGTGTTATAAATATTTCTTGTACTTTTCCTGAAAAAATGTTTTTTGCTTTTCTGTTTATTTTTCTTGCTTTTTTTTTTTTTGGTAAGTATTCTTCAAAAGAAAAAAAATAAGACTTCTTAACCATTTTCAAGAAAAAAAGACTGTGTACTTGAAAATAATTACATAAATAAATAATCAATGGGATTAGAACCCTCTTCATGGAAATTTTCGAACAACGGAAAAGTTGTGGTGCGTGGAGGCAACAAGACCTGTCGCAAAGAAACTAAATCACAATTTGCACCCATTTATTTACAAGCTTATTTGTTTATTTTTGTTTACTTTGTTTAGAATATAAGTGTTTAAATTTTCGTAAGAAGCAGTTATGCAAGATAAAGAGAAGCACTGTGAGGTGCTCCTATGACTTCCTCTTTAAATGAAACAGAATCTCTCTCCTTGGGTTTTAGGAGATAGTTCTCAAGTCTTTTTGTAGCTAGATACCAAGGTTCTAGTCAACATGCTTCTTTTTTTTTGGTTTGATAACTTCCCTTAGATATTTGCTCATTGTTCAACCAGGGAAAAGTGAACTAATTACTGATGGGCTCTTTCAATTTTCCTGCTTCTTCTAGAATGTCATTGATGCTTTAAAGATGAACAATGCATTCTAGAGAATGAACTTTCAGGAGCTGTACCTAGAGACTGTCAATAAAATTTACCCATGCCTATACCAATAGTGGTCTAAGTTTTACACAGACACAGAGAAAGCACAATTTTGGACAACTCATTTACTTCAGCTTTCTCTTCTGTAGAGTAAAGGGGTCTGAGTTAAAAAAGTAGGGTCCTAAATTTTCCTTTCTATTTCCAGTTATTTGCTCATGTGCACACGGTCACTTTTTCTCTGCCACTCACAAATTGACTTTAGCAGTCGATTTGTAGTTTAGAAACATTTTAAAACTTATGAAAATAATATTGCACTGTATTTATTTTCTGATACTAATATATATAGCATTCTATGGAGTATTTTAATGTGTGTCAGGAATACAGAGAAATATTGTATTGTGATGGTGGGTAAAGCATAGACATTAGAATAGACTAGTTTGGGGTTTTTTGGTCACTGGATAAGTTACTTGACCCCTCTGTTCTTCAGATTCCTTATTTGTGAAATGCATCTCATAGAGCTATTGTGAGAATTAAATATAATGAACTGACTAGATGTATATGTGTATGAAACAATTCTTCAGTGTCATACACTTTACTACATATTTAGGTACCTTCTTTTTCTTAAGCCTTGATGGAATCATTTTGATTAGATCTGGGCCTTGGTACTTTATGTGTTAATTAAATATATGTGTAAGTGAATTTGAAAAAATAAATGTGTGTGTATAAAATATAATTATATATTTATATATATTAATGTTACTACATAAATACACAAAAATATAATACCTTACTAAATGTATGTACCTTGAATCAGTGGAAAACAAATTGGTCTTAGCAGGTCTGAGTGCAAAAATTCTGCAGTTTATTAGTCGTCTAAGGGCAGTCACACTATTCTTTAGATATTTGCATTCTCTATTCTCTCATTTATAGAACGCTGCATAATTATATTACATTTAATTAATTGTTGCCACAAAATAAGAGTCCTCGTCTCAGATCCTATTGCTAGTCATTTTGTTTAAACTGCACATTTTCACAGCTTCTGAAGGTATGGGCTGATGACAGGGTCTTATATACTCTGGTATTTCAGGCTCGCCTATTATTTTTTGAAAAGTAATTGTGTCCTGGGCTTTAGAATAACTGAGTATAACTCCTAAGGCACTATGGTCTGTTTAACATGAGTGCAATATTTTATTGCACAATCCCTAGAGCTTTGCAATTTGTCTGTAGTTGACACTTGGAAGATTTTTCTCTCTTGTACTTTTCCTATTGCATTAGAAAGATCAGATTGATCTTCAATAAATCAAATACAAACAACTTTATTATCACTATCTTGGTTGTACTTGAAAGTATCTTGACAATTTGATATTTCCTACGGTGCCTGTGACAACTCTGGCTGCAAGTCAACCCGAGGCTTTGTTTTCTTGGCCCTGTGGCTGTGCTACAGGCATTGCCTTATTCAGAAGTTTATTCATTTGTTTATTCTGAGTGAAATAAATAATAATGTTAAATATATATTATTGAGTACCCACTGTGTTCAAGCCATGGTTCTTGACACAGGGAATACCGATTCTACCTTGTCACTGTGACACTAACATCCTAGTAGAGGGGCTATGACAATCTAAGCCACAGAAACTATAATACAAGACACCTGTACACAGATTGTGCTGAGTGAGTTCAGGGAACATACATCATAATAATCTACCTATTGTGAGGGATTAGGAAAGACTTTTTGAAGACACTTGAGAGCTGGCTTTGAAATGTATGGATAAGACTTTGACTCAATGAAAATTAACAAACAAACAAACAAAAACATTCCATGCAAAGAAGGCAATAATGTCTATAGTACCAAAGTAGGAAAAAGGAACAGTGAATGGTTGGTAAACTGAACTAAGTTTTACACAGTTAAAGCCAACAACAAAAAAAAAAAGAATGAGAGGAGAAACTGAAGAGCTTTCGAAGCACTGAACAGATGAACGTTATAGACAATGGTACAAAATCGGTTATTATTTTAAAGATCTGGGAAACCAAGAAATGACTTTACATGCATAAAAGTGTGAGTGGATAGCATAAAAGATTTTTAGTTAGAAAAAAAAATGACCCTGGCTGAATCGGGAAATTTAAAACCAATTGAAAGAGAGAAAAAGACCAGCTAATGAACCACTGGTTAACGTCAGACAATAGAGAATTTTAAAAAATCAGATTTATAAAGTTATGGGAGAAGTAGAATCATTGGAAAGACTTCAATGAAGTAAAAACTGCAAAAGTTATTTGAAAACTATTTTGTGGAGAGTAAAGACTAAAAAGACAATGTCAAAGATAATTCCATGTATCTGGCTTGTATACTTGGTTTTCTGGTCATATCATTTTATTGATATTGAAAGTATTATAAGAGTTACAAGAGTTAAGATCAGGAGTTCTGTTTTGAAAGTACAATATTACATTTTTGGGTTCATATACAATATCCAGTTGACAAGATGAATAAACAGTTAGACATCGATAGTTTGAAATTCAGAAAGAGGACTAAGCTATAAAACTGGGAATAGATTAAGAAATAATCATTGAATCCATGAATATGGTTGGTGTGGTCTAAAGAAAGAATATAGCAAGAACGAAACATGCTTCAGATAAAATCTGAGAGAATTTCAAGGTATGTTTACTTGTTTGAGATGGATAAATAAAGTACACTGAGAAAAATAGACAGAGCTATAGGGGAATATCAAAAATATGGTGTCATAGAAATCAAGACAGGGGTCTGACTCTTTAGCTCAGTGATGGAGCTTCAGCCTGGTGTGTGGAAGTCCCGGGTTTGATTCCCAGTCAGGGCACACAGGAGAAGCACCCATCTGCTCTTCCACACATCCCCACCCTCTTCTCTCTCTCTCTCTCTCTCTCTCTCTCTCTCTCTCTCTCTCCTCTCTCTTCCAATCCCACAGCCATGGCTCAATTGGATGCCTACATTCAGTCTCCACCTCAGGTGCTAAATATAGCTTAGTTGCAAGCATAGCCCCAAAAGGGCAGAACATAAGCCCCAGACAGGGTTTGCTTGGTGATTCCTGGGTGGGGCACATGCAGGAGTCTGTCTCTCTATCTTCCCTTCACTTGGAAAAGAAAAAAAAGAAAATAGAAAAAAGAAAATAAGACAGAGACTTTTTCAGAAGGACAATGCCAAAACAATTGAGTGCTATAAAAGGTCAGTAGATAAGGATGATACTAAATGTCTATTGGCTTTAGTGACACAGAAACCATTTTTGCCCTCAGCAAGGGTCATTTCATTGGAGTAATAAGAGCAAAAGACAGATTAGAGTAAGTTCAGAAGTCTTGGGAATAAAGAAAAGAAGTCTGTGATGTTAGACGGCTTGTTAAAGAAGTTTGAAGATAAAGAGAATCAGAGAGATGAAACATCAGAAGAGGAGTTTAAGTTGAACTATCACTTTTATGGATAACAGAAGCAGCTTGGTTTGGGGATACATCAGAGACTGTTTGGAATGATTTTATGAGAGCACAAAACAAGGTAGTTATTCTGCCTTTCATGAAATATAGTAAAATACTATTACATATTTAGGCAAGATTTGAGAAGATGTCCTTGAATATAAACACTGATATTTGGAGGGGGTTTGTCTGTTTTGCCACTTATTTCCAAAAACAGGAACATCTTTTAGTTTTGTTTGAATGTGTTTTATTTGTTTTTATCCAGAGGAAAGACAATGAAACAAATAATTTGTCATTATAACTTTCAATTTTCTGATTCTAAATGCCAAGATCACAGTATATTTGTTTCTGATAATAAAAGGGGAATTTCCCCCCTAAAATGAGTATATTATGTCAAGAATTTATACAGATTTTATAAAACTCTGCTTTAGACATTAAAAAGCAATTTAGGGACAATAAAATGTTTGAGAATCTGAAACTCATTTCATGATGATATTACACTTCAGTATCTCTAGACACAATATTTTACAAGCAATGATTATTATGCCTACTTTCAGAAAGGGGTTTATATCAATACTGGCATGCACATATTTGAAATGAAGGAATATTATTTCAAAACAAGCAGTTTCTCAATATCTCACACATGAAAATATTGAAGCAAGATCATACACTGTTATTTTATTGTGAGATCTCACCTAAAGCTTTTTACAAATATAGCTTGAAATACAATAAAAAAAATGTATGCTAATCTTCACATATATAAAATAATCACATAACCCTAGGGCAATATAACTTACCTATTTAATGGTGGTCCAGCTTATATGACTTCAGCAACCATATAACAAAGGTGCAGAACTTATATTAATTATACATACTTTTGTACATAATATTAAAACTTTAAAAAAAATTACCAAAAGCATTAAAATATTTCTACTTAAATATCCTGCTTAAAGAATGAGACCTATGACATGTAGTGACTGATATGATTTCTTAAAATACTGCATATTTTCCTAAAGAATTATTACGGTAGGACATTCTAGGGCATAAAAGTTTTTCCCAAGTAAAAAACTTAAAATGAAGTCACTAATTTCAACTTGTTATATAGTACATTGAAGGTCAACTTAATAAGGTAGTTATTAACTTTCTGAACTACTAATTTAACTTCCAGCACTTTTGCCAATTTAGAATTAGTTTTCTGTGCTTAAATCTAAATGAGTATGTTTGCTTTTAGTATTAAATGTCTGTTGTATTGATAAGTAATACCTATTTCCCAGAGTTATTGTGAAAATAATTTACATAATTTATCCTCTAATTTTAACTATCAACCTTTAAAAATATGAAGTTTTATGAAAAGCAAATAGCCAATGGACAAATAAGTTATTCTTAGCATTGGGTAAGTACAGACATGATATATGAATGAGTTACCCTCAGGCACTTTTAAATTATGCAATAGTCCTTTTTCTTAGGAAATTCAAAGATTTAATGACCTTGGCAATACGGTAACAGTACTGCATACTTATTGCAATGTCTTATAAGAGAATTTGATATCATAAAATATCTTGAGCTCTTGAGCAATAAAATACCTTTTAAGCATTAGCCATATTACTATTTTTTATATGTCTTGTGAGATGTTTACTAATCTGAAAAGCCTCTCAGGTCTACACAAGAAAAATAAATAAATTGGCTAGAAATCAATACCTCTTTTCTGAATTTAAAATATTATCCACTGAAATATCAAAAAATGGGTATATTTTTTACTCACTATCTAAATATTATATTACTGTATATTTATTTTTAGATTTCTGAGTAAATGATTAATGATTTTAATATTTATAATTCTCTTTCTTTTGTGACAGAGACAGAGAGAGATTCAGAGAGAGGGACAGATAGGAACAGACAGGTAGGAATGGAGAGAGATGAGAAGCATCAATTCTTCACTGAGGTTCCTTTAGTTGTTCATTGATTACTTTCTCATATGTACCTAAAAGGGAGGATTGGGGGGCTCCAGCAGAGCGAGTGACTTCTTGCTCAACCTAGTAACCTTGAGTTTCAAGCTAGTGACCTTTGGGCTCAAGCTAGCAACCCTGGGGGTCATGTCTATGATCCCAGGCTCAAGCCAGTGACCCCGTGGTCAAACTGGATGAGCCCACACTCACACCGGTGACCTCTAGGTTAAGAATCTGGGTCCTCTGCATCCCAGTCTGATGCTCTATCCACTGTGCCACCACCTGGTCAGGCTTAACATTGTTTTTTAAAAGATCAATATTAGATGAACAGGAAGCTAAGGGAAGTTGCATAACAAAAAGTTCAAAATCCCTTGACTAGTTTTGGAAACTAATCCAGGTTAAAGACACCAAACCCACTGACAGAAGAAGTGACTGGTTCCCCGTGGAGAAAGACTGGTACTGTCATGGCTATTATACATCGTAAAGACCTTCTCAGTCCTTTCCCAAAGGCCATTAACTTAAGTGGTTTTATAATGAGTAAAGGAAAATGACCACATATTTTACTATTGGACAGCAGCTCTGCATAGACATGGGCACTGGGGACCTGAAGCATCAGGATGTTCTCTAAATTAGGAAGTATATGGAGGCCAGAAATAAGCGGCCTCCTGGTTGGAATTCGACCTTCAGAGCATCTGTAGCTTTTTGCCTAGTGATCGTTTTGCTGGGATCCTGAAGTGAGAAGGACATACTTGCAACTTGGAGTAACCCCCACATTGTATCATCATAAAAAAAAAGCAAGGTGGAATCTCTAAAACTAGTCCCTGGCCAAGGGAATGAGTAAAAACAATATTACATTGAAAGGGGGTCGGTGTGGCAGAGATTATTGCTAATCTCAAAAAAGTAATGGATGCAGGAATGGTGGTCCTCATGATATCTTCATTTAATTCCCAATTCCGGCCCTATGGAAACCAGATGGGTCCTGAGAAATGACAGGGTCACTGCAAGCTCAAACTTGTAAAAGCCCTGATTTTAACTAATGTGATGCCTCAGCTAGAACATATTAATTTGGCTTAGATATCTAGTGTATGATACTTAAATAAAAAAACCCATCCTTCTATATTCTAATCAGAAAAGACAATTAAAAACAATTCACATTCACAACAACATACATTTTTATTCCCTCCCAGAGCTATATCAACCCTCCCATCTTTTGCCATGATATAATCCAAATAGGTCTGGATCATCTGAATATTCTACGGGACGTCATACAGATTCATCACATTAAAGGCACGAAGATTTATAAGAACTTTAATACCACAAATTCTGGCCCCACATTTGGATATTTTGCAGATGGATTCTCAAGCTGCTTACAAGGCATGACTTCTCCTTGGGCTCCCAAACCACCCGCAGGGCTAACCGGACCCTGTGCTGACTGTGCTGTGTGGGAAATCATAATTTCCATATGGCTGATAAGCAACAGACCCTGTACTATCAACTCTCTTTGCTCTGCAGGCCTGAACTGAGGCTAAGACTTGGATAAATGCTTTATCATATATTACCCATTGTTCACACTTGCTGACCACTCAGTCAGCTGAACGTTGATGGTCCCATTGCCCCCTCCAATCAGAAAGTGAACGATCTAAGTTGACGACCTTGCTTCCCTAGGAACTCACTCTTTGTCAGTCACCCCTCTTACAACTTGCCTCTTTGGAAACCCTGTTCTATCTTCCCCCCTTCGCAGCATGTTTTTGGTTCATGTCAAAGGGTATGGTCTCTGATTTGTAGATTATATCAGAACAAAGCTCTCTTTTAATTTTTCAGAGGTATTTTTTGGAAGTTTTGTTTACAAGCATCATGCTGATCAGACAGAAGATGCCAGAAATGGCCAGTATGCTGTAGGCCTTGATAAAAGATATGTGTTCCAAAGGGTGGAAACAAATCCCGTGAAGGTTCTGATGATGTCGTTTCAGTAATGTGTTAGGAGTCCAGTGATTTATGGCATGAGAGAACAGTTTTTCCGGGGTGAAAAACTAACTAATGCAACTTGTATTCCCTACATGAATAAAGGCAACACAAACCCTGGGAGACCTCCCTCGGTTCTGGAGATAAAATATTCCATAACTTAAAATGCTATTCTGGTCTTTATACCAGATGGTGTAGAAGGCTGATAGCTTGGAGGTGGGCCTAAGGCAGGAGAGAGAAGGTCCAGACTGCATAACAAACAGTACTGCCATTTGGACCATACAATCTGCTGACCTCAATGTCAGAGTGTTAGCAGTGGGAAAAGAGGCAGTGAGCAATTGAGAGTCGGTGCAATTAGGAGTAGTACAACAGGGACTTGAGGTTCTGGAGCAAAACCATTCTGTTTGCAGCAAAGAATATAATTACACCTTTGAAGGACAGCTTCTGGGGTTTGATGGAGCTCTGGCAGAGACAGAATGCTTTGCCATAGGGTACTAAGTCACCATGTATCTGGAACTGCCCACCTCAGGCTGGGCTAGTTTAGACTCAGAAGTTATTAGGCAAAGTGGATGCAGTTGTCTTCTACACTGAAAATGATATATCTGGGGTCAAGTACAAGGTTCTGGTCAGAGGGCACAAGCAAGATGCATGTACAGTTATCCCATAATCCTTTGCAACCACCATGACTGTGTTAGCATTCTTCCCTCAGCTCACGTACACTGATCTGTGAGGGTTCTGTGTGACTGACATAGAATGAAGAAAAAGACATAACTTAGTTATAAGTGGGTAAGCTTGGTATAAGGAAGCAAATAAAAAAAAATGACTGTCAGCTGCAATGCAATTTCACACAAAAGTAGCTTTAAAAAACAGCGTAAGAGAAAATCTTCCTCGTGTATAGAACTGTAGGTAGTCTACCTAATTATCCATTCTGTGTGGAAGGGGAAATGGTCTGAATTTAGGATATCTATACCCTAAAGAGGAAAACGTTCTGGCTTGCTGGTCAAGGGTCAGGCAGGAAAATAGTGGCAGACAAGGGGCAAAGAGAACTACAGAAGGGATCTTTGCAGAAACATGTGGGAGTAGTATGAACTGAGGATCTTTGCATCCCATGTTCTCCAAGGAACATGTATCACAGAAGAACCACTAGAAAACCAAGCAGGAAAAAAAGTGACTCAACACATTGGTGTCAGCAAGCATTTTTGGGATTCTCTCCAGGACTGGGGTGATGGGCACATGAACTTATGGGCCACTGTGGAACAAAAGGAAGCAATGCGTGGGCTCAACAGCCTAGGTTTCCACATGCCAGGGACCATCTAGCCACAAGGCCAATCTGCCATCAACAAGATAGCTCCATACCACATTTTCTTATACTCAGAAAATGGTTACTTAGTGATACTTTAAGTGCATATGTCCTTTCTCTTATGAAAGGGCCATTGTTTTTTTTGTTTGTTTGTTTTTGGTTTTTTCTCCAGGAATAAATATTTATTTCAGGCTCAAGTTTATCTCTCCTGTCTGCAGGACCTAAGCCCTCAGTATGTAGGGGCTTAAAGAAGTCCCGATCACAGGCATGCATTTCTACACAATATACCGTGTGATTAAGTGAATAGACCCATCACTATCAGATCCCCTGGATGAGTTTACAGTCTGCACCCTCTGGAAACTGTGGGCATCATAATGGTCTGTGGAAAGTAAAGCTGAAGTGATACCCCAGAAACAATGCCTTCTAAAGATGAGGTGCCACTCTCCAAGATTCAGTGTAGGCATTAAATCTAGTGCCAATGTATGGCATTATATCCACAAAGGGAGGGACACATAGATTTAGGAATCAAGGAGTTGAAGCACAAGTTGCTCCACCTTCTGTTATCCCCTGTGACCCACTAGGATATGTTGTGCCTCCCATCCCTTCAATTTTGGATGCTGCTGAGTAGAAGTCCTGGGTCTGGCACCCAACAGGAATGTGTGATTGCCTAGAGCACAGCAAGAGCCTAAAGTGGTATGCTAGTGGTGCCACTTAAGCAATTTAAGGATCAGCAGGGAAGGAAATGACTCACTATCTTTTCAGGGGTAATTGGATCTGGTCTCCAGGAGGGGAAGGCTGTCATTTCACAGTGACAACAGGGAGGAATATGAATGGAGCTTGACTGAGGTACTTAGTTGACTTACTTGGGTGACTCAAGACACTCCTTGGTCTCATTGTTACTGTAAAGAGACAAGGAGAGAATTTCCAGCCTGAGAGGGTTACGGCTACTGGGACTTCAAATACTTCTGGAATGAGTGTTTGGATCACCTCTCCAGATAAATCACAGTGGCCAGAAAAAGGGAAATCTGAGGGTTGGGAGAATTTAGAATGGACAGAGAAAGGAGAAATGAGCACTAACTCAGCTCTGAGCTCATTGGAGCAGCTGGATCTGCTGTGGTCTTTCCCTCTTTTCCCACTTCTAATTTTCCCCTTAAGAAGAGATCCTCACAGGAAACGTGGGGGCTCTCTCCCGATCCTGCATAGAGAAGTGGCTCACCACAGTGTGGAGGGTGGGCTGGTGGGCATGTGGAAGTGTCCTCAGAATCCCCTTCTAGAAGTGATTTGCAGCTCAGCTGTCAGAACTGTGTATCATTGACAACCTTTCTTCAAGATTCACTCTGGGATTTATCAAGCTGGAATCATCTCTTCTGGGGTAACCCTAGCCAAAGACTAAACAAAGCAGTGTTAAATGACGGTATGTTCTCTACGGAAGCCCTGGGCAGTAACAAAGCTCCTCTGGGTGGGTGGGAGTGGGCACTTGTTCCTGGAACTCTCTGTTTGCCTGGAACAGACTATCATGGTCTGATGGCATGTCTTAACCAGTTCTGCTTCCTCCCCCTTTTCTTCACAGCTGCTTCTTCTCCTTCTCCCTCACCCTCTCCCTCTCTTTCTCCTTCTCTTTATTCTTCCCCTCCTCCTTCTTCTTCCTCCTCTTCCTCTTCTTCTTCTTTCTAAATTTGTCCATTGACTTGAGTGAGAGAGGAAGGGAGAGAAAGATAAAAAGAGAGAGAAAGAGAGAAACATCAACTCATTTCACCTAGTTGTTTCATTTTGTTGTGTACGCATGGATTGCTTCTTGTAGGTGTTCTGACGCAGGGCCAAACCCATGACCTCAGGTGCACCAGGCTGATGCTTTAACCACTGAACCACCCAGCCAAGGCAGGTGCTACTCCTTTATAAAACTCCTGCACTGTCAACTTCCTCTTCAGTATTTGCTTCATTGAGAAACCATGTATGAGGTGTACATGATTTTATTCCTATTGCTTAAGAGAGTTCCTAGAAGATATTTATTTCCCAGCCAACCTCAGTTAAATGATTTCATGCCATGTTCTATATACATGTTCTATATACTTCTGCCATGTTCTATATACATGTTCTATATACAACTTCTGAGAGATGGGATTAAAATAACCTATTATCTAATACTCCTTTTTTTCTTATGGTACATTCATAACACTAGAAATAATGTTATTGGAAAGGAACAGCTAAAGCTAAAGTACTGGTAGACATATGTTTTCCTTTAAATTCAAATAATCTTTATTGGATTTTTTTTTTTCAAAAATCAACAGTCCACTAGAAAAATTATGCAACTGCCATATTTTTGTTGTGGTTCTGGCATGTATTTTTTCTAAAACATTTACATTATAAACTTTTGCAATTAAATTGATATTCTTACAGAGGTAATGGTTGTGGCCAAACTGTAGAAGGCAATACTTAGGACACAGACTCTGATAATCTGAAAGTCTCTCTCATGTCTTTATATCTTTTTTTTTGGTATTTTTCTGAAGTTGGAAACGGGGAGGCAGTCAGACAGACTCCCGCATGCGCCTGACCGGGATCCACCCGGCATGCCCACCAGGGGGCGATGCTCTGCCCACCTGGGAAGTTGCTCTGTTGCATCCAGAGCCATTCTAGCGCCTGAGGCAGAGGCCACAGAGCCATCCTCAGCGCCCGGGCCAACTCTGCTCCAATGGATCCCTGGCTGCAGGAGGGGAAGAGAGAGACAGAGAGGAAGGAGAGGGGGAGGAGTGAAAAAGCAAATGGGCACTTCTCCTGTGTGCCCTGGCCAGGAGGGAATGAAACCCGGGACTCCTGCACACCAGGCCGATGCTCTACCAATGAGCCAACTGGCCAGGGCCATTTCTTTATATCTTAAATCTCCTAAATCTAATGTAATTTTTCACATACACACACATGCACGCACGCACTCACATGTATATATTGATTCATTCTAAGTAGTTGGCTTACACAATCATGGATGCTGGCAAGTACAGACTTTGTAGGGCTAGCTGGCAGGCCAGAAATTCGGATAAAAGTTGATGTTGCAGTCTTGAGTCTGACTTCTTCAAGGCAGACTTGAAACTGACAGGTTTTCTATGTTTCAGTCTTTAGGAAAATTTCTTTTTCTTCTAGAAATCTCATTTTTTTATTTCTCAAGGCTTTCAAATGATTGAATGAGATTAAGTTTTGAAAATTAATCTGCTTTTTTGAAAGTCTACTGCTTTAAATGTTAATTGCACCTAAAAAAATGACATCACAGCCACATCTAGAGTAGTGTTTGACCAAACAACAGGGTACCATGGACTGGAAATGTTGACAAATTAAAATTAATCATCAAAGTGTTATTTTATGTGAATAACCAAGTTTAAATTCATTTTCTGTTATTTGTTTAATGAAGAAATCTTGGAATTATACTTTGCATACCATCAGAAATAAGCTGTCCCAGTTAGCTAGGAAGCCAGCCCTGATTAGAATGAAGTGGCTCTCTGTGGAGCTGGGCATGGTAAAGATGATCCTTGTCTCTCAGATCTGCACTTATGAGAATAGAAGTCAATTGAGCTCTGGAGGTTAAGGAAACTATTAGTGCATTCTCCTTTTTTAATGTTTTTGAAGAATATTCTTGCTCAGAATACCTGTTTGAAGTCATTTGAGGTCTCAGTGCAGAGGCAGACGCAGGAAATATATAAACTTGCATAGTGACAGGAAATAAGAGATCATTATCTGTTCTTTTTCTTTATCCTAATGCATTGAACCACATACATTTCAAATTTACAGATAAAACATTTATTTGCATGCTAGAAAATAGGAAACTAGACTGTGTTCTAAAGCAATTCAGTCATGTCGTCTCTGAATCAAGAAGAAGAAATTTGGTATTTAAAGAATGGGTAAATAAAAAAAACATTGTTAATTTGACTCTCAGGTTTACTGAAAGGCTTCATTTTATTTTAAAACTAAAAGTTAAAAGAAAAAAACTGATCTAGAGTGAAATATGGATCACACTTAAATATGACGTTAATCATTTGAAATCAATGATTTGAAGGGCCATTTGCTAATACTACACTGAAATGGAAGGTAAAGTAATAGAAATGGACAATAATGAGGAACTCTATTTGCTTTGGGACCAGAATCTTTTAAGAGAAGTTGAAGTCTCATAAGGTTCTATTGCCCTTTAAATCTACTCACTAGGCATGTAGACTACCCAAAAGACAACTCTGCTCCTTTGTGTCAAAAGATTTTTATCTACCTTAAGTAAATGTTCCATTTAATACAGTAATGTTTTTGAACTAAAAGCTTGTTGTAACTCTACTATGATTTCCTATTCATCTCCTTTTGATACCAAACAAAACTGTTTGCCCTAGTTTCTTTTTTTTTTATTTTATAAAACTTTATCTTTTTGGTTTCATGCCAGATATGTAAAGCGATATTCTCTGCAGAGTAAATCATGAAGATGAAAAACAAAGTGAGATAGAGTTTGAGTATGAAGAGAAATAGTCAATATTTCAAATATGAAACCATGCATGGATCATAAGGCCCTAGAGGAAACTATATCAATTTAACTAATTTGTTCTAGAAATGCATTTGCATTATAATAAGAATTTTTTCAAGTAATATTTCACATGGATCCAGATGTGAAAAAATAATGGAGGATTATCTTTATAAACAAACAATAAGGTGATTTTTCTATAAAAATATTTTAGTAAAATATGTCATAATTTATTGTTTATTTTACTGAGGCTTTAAACTAAGAAATTTGGTTATATCATGGATATGTACATTGTTGATCTTACTGTTTGAAAGGCCTTATTTCTGGTGTTTCTGTAAATAGTGCATTTGCAATGGGGTACTTAAAGGACTAGTAACCTTACTTGTTTGTTCTGGAATTTAAGATTCCCACATGATACTTTTCAGCATACAAGGGTTGTTTGTATGGATCAAGTCTATCATAACTCATTGGAATTATTTAATTCACATTCTGTTTGGAGAAGATAAGGGGTCAGCCATCTATTTCATATGCAGATATTTACTCAACCTCATTAGAATCCTTGGTAGTTGAAGGCTACACCAATAGGTTTCACCTGAACCTTCACTATGCAGAATGAAAACTGGTGAAAAACAAAGGTTCTCAGCAAATCAATAGAGTAGAGGGTCTAGAAACAGATCCACATATATAAAATTAACTGATAATTGAAAAGGTGACACTGCAGTTGATTGGGGAATGGGTAGTGATATGAATTAAGTGGTGCATGGTTAATTGAATTTCTATATAGGAAATACTGTGTATTAACCTGAAATTCAAAAAAAAAAAAAAGGATTACTTTAGACAATTCACATATCAAAATGTAAAAGACTTTTTCATGAAAAAAAATAGTTGTTTAGTCACATAGTTACCAAATTTACCAGGACACAGCTCTCCTGCTCTCTATTCTATCCCCTCTTCCTAACTGACACAATAGCACTATGGTTACTAACTTCAAAGTTTCTATCAACATTTTGGAGCTATCCTTGAGCTCAGTCTTTTTTTTTTTTTTTGTATTTTTCTGAAGCTGGAAACGAGGAGGCAGTCAGACAGACTCCCGCATGTGCTCGACCGGGATCCACCTGGCACGCCCACCCGGGGGTGATGCTCTGCCCATCCAGGGCATCGCTCTGTTGTGACCAGAGCCACTTTAGTGCCTGGGCAGAGGCCATGGAGCCATCCCCAGCACTCGGGCCAACTTTGCTCCAATGGAGCCTCAGCTGCAGGAGGGGAAGAGAGAGACAGAGAGGAAGTAGAAGGGGAGGGGTGGAGAAGCAGATGGGCGCCTCTCCTGTGTGCCCTGGTCGGGAATCGAACCCAGGACTTCCTCACGCCAGGCCAACACTCTACCACTGAGCCAACCGGCCAGGACCAGAGCTCAGTCTTGTATACTGGAGGGGTACTGTTGGGCCAGTAGTCGCGGCCACCATCATAGCCACCTGGCCAGTCCAGGTTCCCATTGCATTTGTGCAGATGGTAATGAAACAATGGAACCAAGAACTGGTGGGCCATTTCTTTATTTCTAGCTTTGCATCCGGCAAACAAGTAAATACACACAGCGGGAAAACACTTCCCTTTCCATTCTGGGCTCCCAAAGCCACTGACTATTCGGAGTTTTCTTAGAATCAAAGGCCCCACCTCCATTCCCCTGCAGCTCCCCGCCATCTTGCTCCCCACCTCCTCTCTGCAACACGTGGCCTCTCTCCCCTGCAACATGGTCTCCCCTCAAAATGGCCTCCTAGCTCCTCCTTTTAAATCTTTACAGGGTGAAAAATCTCTCCTCCAGAACACATTAGCATAACCAAGCCCCTTCCCAAGCAGAAAGGTAATTAGCCATATCACCTGAGTGATGGCCATTCACATGGGCAGCACCACTCTTAACAATAAAAGTGAGCAAAACAGAAAATACAGATTTTACAAACTTATTTGCCCAACAGGTACTTACTATCTCCACATGTCTGCATGTCCACAACGGAAATAGTGTCTTTCCTCTTCCATCTTATTTTCTCCTGTGTTCTACACTTCAGTAAATAATACTGTTTGACTTCATGGTTCAAGTCAAATATATAACATATAGGTGTTTTCTTTATCTTTCTTTTCATCTGAAGTCCATCTTATCTCAGAAACACAGCTCTAACGTGTCTCTAATGTACCTCTAATGTTCTCCTAAAAGCTTACTAGATGTTTTCTGTATTGGTATTCTTTCTATACTATAAATTATCTAGATGTTACTGGAAGTTTTTGTATTTACTGAGTCCTCTGAAGGCTGTTTATGCTGTTGTTGCTTTTGCGAGAGAGAGAGAGAGAGAGAGAGAGAGAGAGAGAGGTAGGGAGCAGAGATAGAGAGAAACAGAGAGACAGAGACAGAAAGACAGACACAGGAAGGGAGAGAGATGAGAAGCATCAGTTCTTTGTTGCAGCATCTTAGTTGTTCATTGATTGTTTCTCATATGTGCCTTGATCAGGGGGCTACAGTCCAGTGACCCCTTGCTCAAGCCAATGACCTGGGGCTCAAGCCAGTGACCACAGGGTCATGTCTATGATCCCACGCTCAAGCCAGTGACCCAGCACTCAAGCTGGTGAGCCCACACTCAAGCCAGATGAGCCTGTGTGCAGTGAATTACCCATCTAACCTTGAACCCTCTATGACTTTGGGGAACTTTAGTTAAAAGCCCCAAGTGAATGTCTCTTGGATTCAAACACCAAGAAGCTGTGTGAGTGACCTTGGTGCAGAAATAAAGAAATGCATGTGAACTGGCTTTAGAAAATTAGCCTAGAGGTTCTAGATTGCCCTTTCCTTTGTGCTTGTTAAATAGCAAAAGAAAAAAGTACTGACCCAAATTAGCTCTTTCTCTATGTCAGCAAAATGACTATTAATCATCCTCTCCCCTTATCACCTGGCCTCCCTCCCTTGTAATCCTGTTACCTTTGTTCTGCTTCTGACCAATAAAAGCCAATGGAGAAGGGAATTCAGGAGGTCTTCTTTGCCTCCCTTGGCAGGCCCCCCCCTCTTCCTATTGACATCAGTTTGTGTCTTGCGAAGGTTTCTTACACACGAAAATGGTGGTTCCCAGTGGGCTTAACTGCTACACCTGTGCTCAAGCCAGCAACCTTGGGGTTCTGAATCTGGGACCTCGTTGTCCCAGGTCAAGGCTCTATCTACTGCACCACCACTGGTCAGGCTGGAAGCTGATTTCTTCTACTCTTTGCATGATTGGCTCCTTCATTTCTTTCAGCTCACTATTTAATTTCTACTTCCTCAGTTCTTCTCTAAGTATCTTATATGAACCAGATATTCCCCATGTACACTATGGAATATAGCCCAGTTATTTATTTTATTGTTTTATCATTATTTTAAATGTATTCTTTATTGGAATTTAAATCCTGTAAAAGTTGGAGCCTTTATTTTTCTTTTTTCTTTTCTTTCTTTTTTCTCCCTTTTTCTTTCTCTCTCTTTCTTCTTTCTTTTTTTTTTTTCTTACCAGTTAATCACTAAAATCTGGTACAGTGAAATGCTTGATGTTTCAGTTGCAGTTGATGTTCGGTAAATATTTTGAATAATTGATTATATCATTCCCAGATGATGTCAGATATTGATGGATTAACACCTCACTACTCAAAGGTATTGTCTCAGATCAACAGCAGTGGCATCACCTGGGAGCTTGTTAGACTTACAGAATCTTCATTTTAACACAATCCTATTTGGTTTGTATGCACACTGAAGCTTAGGAAGTACTAGATTGACACTAAGAAAAATTTTTTAAACATATACTGCCTGGGAGTCTAACATCTTTGTATCCAAGTAAGGTTAATCATAAAATCCACTTAGAAATAAAGAATAATAAGTACTTAAGCCCTGGCCGGTTGGCTCAGTGGTAGAGCGTCGGCCTGGTGTGCAGTAGTCTTGGGTTCAATTCCTGGCCAGGGCACACAGGAGAAGCACCCATCTGCTTCTCCACCCCTCCCCCTCTCCTTCCTCTCTGTCTCTCTCTTCCCCTCCCGCAGCCAAGGCTCCATTAGAGCAAAGTTAGCCCGGGCGCTGAGGATGGCTCCATGGCCTCTGCCTCAGGTGCTAGAATGGCTCTGGATACAACAGAGCAGCGCCCCAGATGGGCAGAGCATCGCCCCCTGGTGGGCGTGCTGGGTGGATCTCGGTTGGCGCATGCTGGAGTCTGTCTGACTGCCTCCTCGTTTCCAACTTCAGAAAAATACAAAAAAAAAAAAAGAATAAGTACTTAAAATGTAACATGTTGCCTAAATGCATATAGAGTACAGTAGGTAGGAAAAATGGAATGGTTTAAGTAAGGCTTATAGACAGGAGTTAGTGGATATACCAGGGAATCAAGATTATACAAAGAAAGACTACTATGGGGAAAACAGCTGCGTTAGGCTGGTTCATTGGTTAACTGGCTGCAAGCACTTTGCCTGACTGGTGCGTGGATGCTGTAGCAACACCATGTATGTGTGGTCTACGTAAGGCTGCAGGTGCTATAAGTGGAGGCTGAGCCTCCCAGATCACTCTCCCGCCACCGTGAGATGTGGTTTTCCTTGCTCCCGTGCCCTTACTGCAAATAGCAAATTTTCCTTTGTTTATTAGCTCTTTCCCTTTTGTTGTTTATTTGCTCGTCTGTCTTTGCAAGCATCCAATAAATAGGTATGGAGTGACACTTTCTGGTTCTGCAGTTTCTCTGCTGTCTGCCCAAATTCAATGGGAGCCTGCCTGGCCTCAACCACCAGCATTACAACTATACCATGGTATCTGCGTAGAAGTCAGCATCTGGCAAGGATACATTTAAAAATTTTTAAGTGAGGCAAATGACTAGAAATTAAATTTTTTTTCTCAGATATAAAAGGAAGTGGAAAGCAAAAGGATCCCTAAAATAGAGTGTTTAATATCACATGTGGGACAATTTGTAGCAGATTGCTGTGATGGCTGAGAAGGGAAAGTTGGCTTTAGCTTTCTTCTATGTGTGAGTCAGTTTGTGCCTCCACCTCCATTTTTATATAGTGTACTAAGAAACAGGCTACTGTGAAATAATGTGTTCTATTTCTTGCTGTCTTTCTAAAACACAAAATAACAAATTTCACAAAACATAAAAAATAAACTTGAACCAATGCCAAAAGTTGACCTCAGAAAAAACTCTTTTGTGTGTACTTTTCAAATGTTCAATGTGACAAGAGTGTAAGTAATCACTTTAATAATTTTTTTCTATGAGACTAGGAACATCAACAAAAATTTCAGGTGTTGTGGCTAAAGGTTTAGAATGTATGAGAGGAAATAAAAGGATACCTATGAGAATATTTTGATTAATTTACTACAAATACAATTTGGATAAATAGGCAGTAAAACTTGAAATATTAAAAAAGCTACCTAATGAATACATTATGACTTTCTTTTCCAACGTTTTGAGTGAATAAGTATTTACCCAATCAATATGCCTCCTAGTACCACAATGAATGGCTACATGGACTTTGTTAGTGGAAACATAGGATAATGAATATATATTTTTTTTGCTGAAAACTTTTCACGAAATAATAAATTTATTTCTCACAGCTGAGTAAAAAAATTACCACATTTAAAATATTCAGAAATATTCAATAGATTAAATTGTAAAGTTGTTCAACCATGCACATTCATATTCTTCTGAAATCAACATAAATTGAATTAGAATCAAGGAAAATATGCTTTGGATTACATTTGCAGAAATACTGTCTCCAAATAAGATATATGTCTGAATAGCTCTGATGGCACTTAGCACAACCTACAACTATTTGTTGCTTTGCTGACACAAAGTAAGTGATAAAAAAACTATGACTGTAAACGTTATTCCCCTTTTTATTTGGGTATAGATACATGATTTGATTGCTTAACATTAAAAAAAATGTGCTGCAGCTATAGTGAACTTTTCAACATAACAAATTTATTTTTCTATAGTTATATCTTTTGCATGCAATATTTTCTTAGCTTTGGATGCTGCTCTTTTATCCATGATTTCCATAAAACACTTGACCAACTACAAAGCCAAACTCAAGTGCCCCTTCAATGGAATATATTTCCTGTTGTTTTATCTGATCACATTTTAGAAATCTGTGTTCATTGCCAAAGTCAAAGACTACACCTAATTCATCTCTGTACTCCCAGGTCTAGCAAAGTGGTCAACGCCATCACGACCCTTCAATACTTCCTAAAAGAATAGAGAAGTACAAAGAATTCAGATCTTAAAGCAGTACTTTATTATGATCGTTTCTCCAGGTTTTAGATGACAGTTGAATCTTAGAGAAGTTTACCTTACCAATTTCATCAGTCATATTAGACTAACCTATAATGCTATGAAAAACTGAAGGTCTTGATGGATTAAAATAATAGGAATTTATTTTTTGCTCATGCCATATGACTATCATGGTTAGCAGGGGCCCCTGCCCACTGTGGTCAGTGAAGTACCCAGGCTGATGATACCCCAGTTTCCTGACATTGCTTGTTCCAGTGCCACAGAGAGATAATGATGAATCACTCCTGCTATGATGACTAATAGCACTTTGGCCAACACCAGTTAACAAGGCCAAACTTGATTCCAAGAGTAGAGAACTCCAAGGGAAGGGAGGCATACCCCCCTATCATGTACCTGAGGAAAGCTGAGAATACATAACCCATAGCACTGATGATTATTGCTACACCACATTTATTTCAATGGGTAGTAGATTCAGAATACGGTGATCTTTCAGCATCTCTCACGTTGGCAAAATGATGTGTGCATGACTTGGGGAGAGAGGACAAAGAATCAGTTTTTTTGTGTATGTGAAATGCTATTAATTTTAGTGCTGAAAACCTTTCACTCATTGACAATTTTATGACAGAGACAATACATACTTGAATAATATGAAAACTAGCTTAAGACAACTATATCTCCCCCATACTATTTTGAGATTTTTTATGTATTTTGAGTTATAATGTGATATATATTCATATATATTTATACATGCACATACACACACATACAGAGAGACACACTACATATGAGTATATGACATCTTAACCCAAACCCAAGAGAAAGAAACATAGAATATCATCCTGCACATAATTGTTCACCATTAATAAATTTTCACTTATTCTTATTACTAATATAGGATACATTCAGATTCCACCTATTACTAATTGCCAAACTTTACTAGAATTCTAAATAAAATATTAAAGGAGTTTTATTTTCAAGTTTTTCTTCTTGTTATATCCAAAGTTATAACTATAATATCTTTTGCATGCAATATTTTCTTATATTAAACAGCTTTGTGGTATTACTTTATAAGCATTTTAAAAGTAAAAATACATAATATATTATAAAAAACCCATATATTTTGAGGTAACATCTGTAACAAAATAAAAATCCTTAATTCACATCTTGGCATTATACTCAATAAACAGTACATATTATTATTATTATAAATAAAATCACTAAGAATATCACTAAACTTGTTTTGAAGCTAAACATTTACTACTTTGAGTGCTGTAGTTTAGAGAGTGAATGATTCTAAAGTCTGGAGATACCATTATTTAAAATATACCTGTGTTTCACAATGCTTTGTCAAAGGGAGTTATATTATGGAAAAGAATTTTTGGGCACATACAGGTCAAATCGCTCCTACACGCATCATTGTAATAAAAGTTCACTGTAATAAGTTCATGTAAGTTCTGGCTGGTGGCCGGTGTTGACAGAGTCCTTGTAGATCTAGAGCAGGGGTCGGGAACCTTTTTGGCTGAGAGAGCCATGAATGCCACATATTTTAAAATGTAATTTTGTGAGAGCCATATAACGACCCATGTACGTTAGGCATTATCCAATAAAAATTTGGTGTTGCCCCGGAGGAGAGCTGTGATTGGCTCCAGCCACCCACAACCATGAACATGAGTGGTAGGAAATGAATGGATTGTAATACATGAGAATGTTTTATTTTTTTAATGTTATTATTTATTTTATTAAAGATTTGTCTGTGAGCCAGATGCAACCATTAAAAGAGCCACATCTGGCTTGCGAGCCATAGGTTCCCGACCCCTGATCCTCAGAGAATGAATTTCCTAGCATTAAGTAACAGTGTCAAAAATTTTCATCTTTTAAAGTCATAATAATATTTAACTGCCAAAGGTTTGTTCTTTATTGTAAATTCCTTGTTTTTCTGTGATTTTGTTGAGAAATTGTTTGACTTTTTTCCTTGTGAAAAGTAGGAGTGAACTACTTGATTCTCAGCATTTTTTCACAAAAAGGTTCCCTGTATTTCATACTCTGCAGAAATAGGAGGTTCAAGGAAAGGGGTTTTGCAGTATCTGTGATCTAAGGGAGTGGGAAGAGTGTGAGTTTCTGAGATGGTATAAAACATTTCCTTCTGTATTTGCATCATTGGATCATAATATGTAAGTAAACACCTACTGTCAAATACTTTTCTTTTTCTGATATCAGAAAATATTAACTCTGGGAATCCAGGGCCTAATAAGAAGAAGTTGGGTTCTTTGTTAATATGAAATGGGAAGAAATCCCTCCAGGAATTTTCCTCCTTCCCCTGCCAATTTTATCTCTAATTTTTTTTATGCACCTGGGCTTTTGGGGCTCATTGTTTAAATAACTGTTGTGATGACATAAAAAGCAGTTTACCTAAACTGTCTGTGGTTCATTAGAGAAACATAGAGAACAGACAATTTTGGGAAAATATTTGAGACAGACAGGGCAGGACCTCTGCCTTCCCCTGCCCACCATGTTGTCTCTGAACATCTACTCAGTACTTGCTCGGACCACACTCCCTGCCTTCCATTTCTCCCATTTCCTCAACAAACAAACACAATGTGCTCAAGTGTATGCGGCATTCAGTAAGAGGGTGTCGGTACAAGATCAAGCCCCTCCCCCCACAACTCTTTCATTCCTGGTTGTTTGGGGGATAAAGGTGACCAGGGTTGCATAGAATCATCACCGGATTCACATTTCACTGGAACCCCACAAAACGTAGATCATATTACGTATGGTCTTAAGTGATAGACGTTCTCCGGAAAGCCCGGAGAGGAACTTAAAGATGATTGAGCGCACACATAAAACTGGCTCACCACATCACAGCTAGTAGGACGTGAAGACAGAAGAGGAAGATTGACAAATAAATTTAGGAGGAAGCTGATTGGTTACCAGACATGGGAGAAGTAAAAAAACAACAACAACAACAAAAAAACCCTATATGTCACATAGAAGACCGAGATGGGCTTCACTGAGACTAAGCAGATGCAGAACATGACAGGAGAGGGAGGACCTATGGACTGAAGGTTTGGAAACGAGTCCTCTGTACATGGCAACAGACACGGCCATGCTGCGGAGGGCTCAGGCAAGGTGAATGCCGAGATCGTCGGAGCCAGGCAATCGGGAGGTCTGTGAAATAAAAGGCATGTAAAAGATCTGGAGCTACTATTTAAGGTAATATTTTTGACTAGTAGTGAATAAAGTAACTAAAACTTTATTAGTTAGTCAGGTAAAGGTAGAAACGTTCATGCCACTAATAGTCAAAGCTTAGGTTGAGTAATTCTTGCATAAACCAGACTTGGTTTGCCTAACAAATAGACTCCTCGCTGCCTAAAATTGATGGTCCTAAGAGAACTATAATTTTATTTCACATGGTAATGTTCCTAGATATATGTGCTCACCATCAAGCCTCTCTTTCAGTTAGGAGTGGGTGTCTGATATACGCACTTCTCCCCACAGGAAAAAGCCAGGTAGGTTTTTCAAAAAAGGTTTTGTGGTGGTTGTTTTATTTGTTTGTGTTTAAAGAGAACTGGCTCTACTGGTCTTGTCTTTTTTCTTTTGTTCTTTGCCCTTGTCTCCTTATACCTCCCAGGACAGAGATAAACTAATGACGCACTGGAGCTAATTTCTGAACACCCAGATGACAGTCTTTGTTTAAAAATTGTCTGAACATAGTTCTGGCAGGAGCATGAACTCTTATGGTTGAGAGACGTCAGTTTATTTTCAGTCCTGGGGCTTCCTGCTATGTTACAAAATTACCCTTATATAATTAAGCCCCAAAATGCCAGTGTCTACTACAGGCAGCCAAACATGACCTTTAATTGAGAAAAGATCCAGTTATAGTGGTGTAGTTGTGGAAAAGTTATGCCTTGGGTAGAAAAACTGATCCCTGAGGTGATTGACATAACTTAATGGTGGATACACTGATTAAGAAGAAGGGGAGTGGTCTTCTGCTCAAGCCGGTGGCATAGGTAAATGTGGTACTTTTATTCTCCCACAACCGCATCAAAATGAAAAATAAACTATAGAGCAACCACCTTTCAGAACTGCCTGAAACCTAGCTTAATGACAGTCTTACAGCTACAGATTTGAAGAAGCCACATTGAGACTGATAGTAAGGACAGAGAGACACAACAGGCTGGTACAGAAGGGATATCTCAGCTTCTGAGGCTCCCCCTGAGAAGTGAGGGGCCCCAGTCCCATACCAGGAACCCCAACCCAGGGTTACAGTGCCAGAAAGGAAGTCCTCAGAATGTCAGGCTTTGAACGCCAGTAAGGATTGTGACCAGGGAGATGAAGGGCTGCTGGAGTCCCAGGCATTCTCTTAAAGGGCCAGAGCACAGATGTTCTCAGACTCACTCTCTTTGAGTGCCAGGGTTGGGAAGCATCTTCAAAAGGTACCAAGGACATATGGCTAGAGACTGAATTGTCTGGTGTCAAGGCAAGAGCTGGGAGTAGCAGCATTCTTCGAGCCAGAAGTGCTGGCACAGCAATTATTTATTTTCTGAGCGCTCCCCCCACCAAAGCTGGCAAGCAGGTACCATATCCGAGTCTTCATCAACTTGGCTATGACTGTTCGCCCTTCCCTGGTGATTACCTGTGACCATGTCCACCCAACTTTTGGGACCCCCAAACTGTTTCCAGTGGCTTTTCCATACCAGCCATCAATCTGGGCTCATGCTCAGATTTTCCTAAAATCTCCCTAGCAGGTAGCATCTGGCTTCAGCATGCCGCATACTTCACACTATGTGCCCAATGACTAGTTGCAGCCAGCATTGGTTCAGTGCTTGGCTTCACATGGGTACCTCCAAGCCCCGTACAAATAGCTCTTAAAAGCCTTCTGAATATCTAGTAGCTTAAAGAAAAAGACACCATTCTGTCTTAAGATTAGATATTTCATTTCAGATAGACCTAATGATATGTTACACTTACTTTTCTGCTATCCATCATCCATAATTCTGTCTTCTAAAGTTATGGGTAACAGGTATAATCAGAGTAGGAGATTTTTTAGCTCCAGGCTAAGCAACCATCATTTTTTCAATGATTTCATATATACGCATATACTTATCTCTGCTTCTGGTTGCTCTATTTTGACATACATCAAGAGACTTCTAAAGGAATTGTCATTTCTATGGGCTCTCTACTCAAACAGTCTGAAATTAAATCCTGCCTCAGTAATTTACTATTTTTTAAAGTTTTATTTTATATTTACTTTTTCTTCTTTTCCAAGTGAGAAGAGGGGAGATAGAAAGACAGACTCCCGCATGTACCCCACTGGGATCCATCCAGCAGCCTCATCTGTGGTTGATGCTCTGCCCATCTGGGACAATGGTCACAACTAAGCTATTTTTAGCACCTGAAGCTGAGGCCCCACAGAGCCATCCTCAGTGTCCCGGGCCTAAGAGCTCTATCAATCGAGGCACTGTGTGCAGGAGGGGAAGAGAAAGACAGAGAGAGAAGGTGAAGGGAGAGGGGTGGAGAAGCAAGTGGTCACTTCTCCTGTGTGCCCTGATTGGGAATCAAACCCAGGATGTCAACACACCGGGCTGATGCTTTACCACTGAGCAAACCTGCCAGGGTCAGCAATTTGCTATTTTAAGTAGGTTAGTTAATTTCTCTGTGACTCAGTTTTCAAATGTAAAAAATGAGGATTATAATTGTATCAAATTTATAAGGTTGTTATAAGGATTGCATCAGTTAACATACACCAAGTGTTCAGTTCAGCGGCCGGTACATAATAAGTGTTCACTATATGTTAGCTATGATTATCTCATTTATTCATTTACTTTCAAATGTACACAACTATCTATATGTTGATAACCCTATTCATTGCCCAGAAGTCTAAGAAGCTTCAGACACACAAAGCCAGCTCTTGTCGATATCGGAGTTTCTCAAAGTTGGAATTATCCTTCGCCCTTCCAACCTGTCTTGTCTGACACAAACTAGCCCACTTAGATTCCATGTAGGATCCTGGTAATAATATGCGCCTCTTCCCTCTTCTGCTCCACTTCCCATATTCAGTTGTGTTGTGGCTTGAATAGTGTCCCCTCAAAAGCTATATTGATATCATCAAGTTAAGAGGAGGTTATACTGAATTAGAGAAGGCCTTGATCTAATGATCCAGAGATGCACAAGTCACACAGACAGAGGTGAAGGCCACGTGGACAAGTGAGCAGAGATTGAAATGATGTAGCTGTGATAAAGGGAAGCTGAAGGTAACTACTTCCAGCAACCACCACAGTTCTAGGAAGAGGTGTGGGATATTTTTTCCTAGAGTTTTGGAGAGAGCATTGTTCTGGTGACACCTTGATTTCAGAGTTCTTGCCTCCAAAAATGTGAGAACAAATTTATGTTTTATAACCCCAGCTCATGATACTTCATTACAGTATCCTTAGAAAACTAATACAGACTGATTCTTCAGTTTTACTTAAATATCTCTAACTTAGGTTTGTGGTGTTTGTACTTTAATTAATTTTGAATGTAGCTCAAGGCAGAGGTCAGAGCCAGTGGTGTCTCCTAGTGAGTTCAGCTGGTTTTATTCTAGGTCTTCATGAAGAACAGCTGCTGGAATACACCAACCTAATTGGTGCCTTGGTTGTTTGTATCTAGTAAAAAGCTAAAGACTCAATAGATATCAAAAGAGCCTCATAAATAAACAGAACACATTAGCAAGATGATTTGTATCATTAAGAAAATATCAAACAAATTAATATAATTTAGAAACTGAAAGAAGCCAAATATGATTTTGAAATGGCTTTAAATTTGGGGAGTTTTCTCATTAAGAAAAATTAAAGTTTCCAGTTGAGAAAATTGACAGACTCAAAATCAATTGTCATATTTAATTTTAGCTGGAATCACATGTTTCTTTTCAAAATATATAATATGAAATAATTAATTAACAATAATCATTTTTTTTAATCTAACAAATATTTTAATGAAATAAGTGACCTGATTATTTTGGCTTATTATAGACTTCATTTAAGGCAAGGATACACATTAATTCAGTAAAGACTATAATTCTATCATTTTATTGTTTCTTGTCTGAGGATGTTAAGAATCTGGTTCCAAGTATTATTTTAAATATTACTTTGATATTTCTAAACATATTTCATATTTGCTCAATAATTAAATCATTTAGGATATTATATCTTTAGTAGTTCTAAGTAGCTATTGAGAAATTAAATTATTTTTGTAAATAATAAAAGTTTTAAATCATTTACGTGAAACTCTAGTTTAATGCTTCCCATAATACTTTCATATGGTTCCTGAAAAAGTAAGTTTGGGAAATGCTGAAGAATTCATCTCCATTCACTGAGACATATGCCCTACATTAAATTATTAAAGGCACCAGAGAAATAAGAAATTTTTTAAAAAAAGAAATGTAAAACATAACAGTTTGCCAAACATATTCATTCACAAAGGTCTTTCTTTTTTAATATAATAATTAACATATGTCTGGTTAATGAAAACAAAATGAAAAACCATAAACCAATCCAACTCTGAAAAGATGAGGTTCATTCTAATTTTTCTTCCCTGCAAGTACTCTCAAGTGACATTTGGTGATTGTCCTGGAGCATCTCGGATCATGGAAACTGTGCCAAGTGTTTGAAACAGAAGGTGTTTTGGAATCAGGAGAGGTAGGAAGAGCCCAAATTACCTCTTGAAATTACTCTCTGGATGTGGATCAGCATGTTCCCATAAGGCCAAATTGGTGAGCATCACCATCAAAGTATCCTCACTGCCATTGCCTTAGTGGAGATATTGTCATGGGCACTGAGCTAGCATTTAATGCTCTCTACTTGGCTAATGCACACAGTGGTTCTATAAGGTGTCTGTCCTAAACATGTTCATTGAACAGAGAAGGGATCTGGGACCCTGACTCACTGTCTCAGGGATATACCCTTAGAACCTGAGAAACTTAAGCCAAGCCTAGGCTGTTTAAGCCCAACTTTTTCAGAAGCACTGTGAATATGATTTTATTCCTCAGAACAATTGTCTCAGATCAGGATTCAGAAAACTTCAACTGTTTCTGTTTTTACTGGCATACTTTGGGGCTGCTGCTATAACCATATTAGCTATTTAAAAAATGTCAAATGTGTTGAAAATTAAACATACATAATTTTACACATAAGTATACTATATAAAAAAAAGTTAAAACTTTAGCCTGACCAAGCAGGCAGTGGCACAATGGATAGAGTGTCAGACTGGGACGCAGAGGACCCAGGTTCGAGACCCTGAGGTCGCCAGCTTGAGCTCAGGCTCATCCGGCTTGAACGAGAGCTCACCAGTTGGAGTGTGGGGTGTCTGGCTTGAGAGTGGGATCATAGACATGACCCCATGGTCGCTTTCTTGAGCTCAAGGTCGCTGGCTTGAAGCCCAAGGTTGCTGGCTTGAGCCCAAGGTCACTGGCTTGAGCAAAGGGTCACTCACTCTGCTGTAGCCCCCTTCCCCCATCAAGGCACATATGAGAAAGCAATCAATGAACAACTAAGGTGCCGCAACGAAGAATTGATGCTTTTCATCTCTCTCCCTTCCTGTCTCTCTGTCCCTATTTGTCTCTCTCTCTGTCTCTGTCACAAAAAAAAAGAAAGAAAAAAAGAAAAAGTTAAAACTTTAGGCAAAATTTAAGAGAATAATTGCCTGGGAAAAACCTTGAGACAACTTGCATTATCAAGTATGCCTATTTCCTCCATTATTTTGCTAGAGAAATTATTTGTTGTATACATATGGAAATACAGCAAGATTGGTTATAGTGATTTTTACTTAAAATTATGTATGGATATTTCTGTATGAATAAATATAATTAGGCCATATCTTGATAACTAAATAATGTTCTTTGAAATGGATGTAGAATGGCTTCACTTTGCCTGAGATGATAAAGGAAAACAATTACCACATTTGTGTGTGTGTGGTCAATTCACAAAAATCTGAACATTTTCTCCAAAACAGGGCCCACTCTCCAAATTCTTCCACTCCCATAGAAAGCCTGGAGGTGGGTACTGAATAATTCAGTCACCGCCACAGTGGTTTGGCACTGGCTGAACAGATTTAGCATCTTGCTCTGTGTACTTGGAAATTACAGTATTGCTTTCAATTTTGAGCCTCTGTAAAGCACTAGGAAGGGAAAGAAAAAAATTCAACACTCTGGCAATAAGTTCAGCCACTTTGGTTTACAAATTATGTTCTTTATCTCTAAAGATTAGTCAAATTACCTAAAAAATACAACTTACAACCCCAAACTTTGTTCTTGATATTTCTCAATATGCCATTCTGGCTACAAGTGACAGGGAATAACGCTGTCTAAAAGAAATTGAATTGTTTGAAAGCGTAAAATGACAAAGTTAACAAAAACTGAAAATCCAACCAACCAACCAACCAACCCAACAAACAAACAAACAAACAAAAAAAAACTAAGAACCAGGCTGGGAACTGATAGTAATGAGTCATCATACTGAAGGTCAGTCACTTAAGAGTAGCACTTTGTTCAATGTTTGAAATTCAACCGGAGATTAATATTTGCAGAAGGAATCGGATGTGAGAAGCCTCTAGGCATTTCTTTAACTTCTGCAGAGAGTGGAAACAACAGCCTGCTTTACCCTCCCACAAGGTACCAGTGTAGGTAGAGTGGGAGAGAGTCTAGCCCAGTAGCAAATCAGGTGCTGCTATGAATGGCTCAGGGGCACTTGGGGGCCAGAAACGACAGAAGTCAACTACATGCTCCGAAACTTCCCCTGCAGCTCAAAGCTGGGAAACACTGATATGTTCAAGCATTCTAAGGAAACCGGCACTAGAAAAATTCTATTATAAGATAGAAATTGTTAGATTTTATTCAGCTTGCCTAATCAATTCATAGTAACTTTACTCACATGTAATATAGATGAAAATATCTTTATAAAATGTTTTGACAACAAAAGTTACTTAGGAAATTAAATCTATAATAGAAAACATATTACTTTTTATTACCAAATAGGACTTAAAGCATAAAATTAGTAATTGAATTTTAAAATACGGCAAAAATTCCTACACTGCAATATAAACAATCTTAAATATAGAGTTTCTGAGTAATTTTGATGCAAAACCTTGGTAATTAATGTTGCATCATATCGCCCAGTAAAGCATCATTTTGAACATCATAAATTTCAAATGAAAAAAATTAACCCTTATATTCTTTTGTATTATCTATCAATCAAAATCTCTCCTGATGATGAAGTAATGTTAATCCAGTTTGATGAGTAAAGTGCTACAGATAATTTTTGAGAGACACTTATTGTTGTAACACTAGAGAGGAAGCAGGAAACTTCAGCTCACTCTAAAATATGACTCCAGGGCCTGATCAGGCGGTGGTGCAGTGGATTGAGCATTGGACTGGGATGTGGAGGGCTCAGGTTCAAAACCACTAAGGTCACCTGCTTGAGGGTGGGGTCGCTGGCTTGAGCATAGGATCATGGATATGACCCCATGGTCCCTGGCTAGAGCCCAAGGTGTCTGGCTTGAAGCCAAAGTCGCTGGCTTGATGCCAAGGCTTGAACAAGGGGTCACTGACTCTGCTGCAGCCCCCTGGTCAAGGCACAGATGAGAAAGCAATCGATGAACAACTAAGGAGACAAAGGAGCCACATTTAGGAATTGGTATTTTTCATCTCTTTCCCTTCCTGTCTATCTGTCCTTATCTGTCCCTTCCTCTGTCTCTCTGTGTCTTTGTCACAAAAAAAAAATAAATCAATAAAATATGACTACAGGGACTTAAAATGGCAGAGGCACAAACATTGAGGCACAACATCCTTCAAGTATTAGTTACCTGAGAGGAACTCTTGTTTCCTTTATCACTTTACTAATTATGTTACTTAGAGCTCTGATGGACCCTTAGGTAATATGATAAAAAAATATAGAGACAACTTATTTTGGATGGGATATTTCAAATGCCTCTATCTGTCCATCACACTGGAAGTAACAATTTCTCAATGAATTAGTATGTTAATGTCACACTCATCCATTTGGAACCCATCTTGGGACTCTGCTGAATATGACCTCAGTACATAGAATAACCAAAGAGGGACAGGTGTTGAAACTAAGTGTCAGGGTACATGGATACTTCTCCTAAGAAAGTTCTATCTCTAGGTCTTCATATTTTCTCAGTAAGACAGTGGAGTCTGGGATTAGCTATGAGCTCAGACACTGTAGTGGGATATCACAAATAACAAAGTGTTACTGGGGGGGAGGGGGCTATGACAGGTAACTCCAGTTGTTAACTAGTTGGCATGAGACTTGTAAAATATTCATCAAGCTGAGGCATAAGATTTTAATCCTACTAAGAAGACAGAATTGCAATATAAAAAAATTAAAAAAGAATACAAAATAAAAGAATATAAGCACAGGTAAGAAATGTGAGGATAGTTTCATATAGACAAAATTAGAATTTGGGAAAAAAAGAGATGATTTTTTTTTTAAATTGAAGTCGAGAAATTGAGTCAAGGCTAAACTTGTATCAACTAGCAGAGATGTGACCATGCTGAGCCATGAATGCAGAAATGGGCTTAAATTCCACTATGCAATATTCAAAAGCCTGTTGACAAATTGAATAAAATTCCTTCTCTCTTAAGTCTCTGTAGCATAAGACATTTTTTTTTTTTGGATTTACCAGTCTTTCTCTTTACTTATTCTCATATGATTTCTCTCCAATTTATATTCTTTTATAATATCCAGGCCTGTCTTTTTTGTTTGTCCTTGTAGGTTGCTAGTCTCCTTGGTTTTACCAACCAGAAATTTTAGTTGAATGGCTTTATAATTGTTGTTATATGGCTGGTTTACTGAATGGCAGCAAATGATGGGGCTTATTCACTTATCAGGCAACAACAAGAAAACAGTGGTTTACTTAATCTTCAGGAGATAAGCTGAGAGGTGAGGAGGAAGGCAGAGAAGACCTAGTCAATAGCCTAAATAAACTTGTCACTATAGCAACTGGAGAAGTCTTTTTTTTTTATTGACAGAGAGAGAGAGAGAGAGAGTCAGAGAGAGGGACAGATACGAACAGACAGACAGCAAGGGAGAGAGATGAGAAACATCAATTCTTTGTTGCAGCTTTTTAGTTGTTCACTAATTGCTTTCTCATACATATCTTGACAGGGCAGCTACAGCAGAGCAAGTGACCCCTTGCTCAAGTCATTGAACTTGGGCTCAAGCCAGTGACCATGGGGTCATGTCTATGATTCCAGGCTCCGGTTGGCAATCCTGTGCTTAAGTTGGTGATTCTGCACTCAAGCTGGTGAGCCCCCACTCAAGCTGGCAACCTTGGGGTTTCGAACCTGGGTCCTCCACATTCCAGTCAGATGCTTTATGCACTGCACCACCTCCTGGTCAGACTACAATTGGAGAAGTCTTAATCCTCTATGGTAGAAGTGCACAAAGAGCAATCTGTATATAATCCTGGGTTGGGTCTTTGTACAATTTCATATGATTCTATTGTGCAGCCAGTAATGAGAACTGTTATAACAGTTGAAAAGTTAGAGGTATGGGTTAAAGTAGTTACCTCTGTGACCTCTGTGGGTTCTTGAAGACATTTTCAGAGTCCTCAAGATCAAAACTATTTAATAAGAATTGCATGAGATCATTTGCTTTTTCATTTTTATTCTCTCATGACTGTAGAGCATGTTTTTTCAATGGCTACATGATATGGGATATCAGCAGATCGAAATCAGAAGGAGAAAAACGAATACAGATGTTTTCTATTAAGCTAGCTATTAACAATGCTAATAAAAATATAAATAACACACACTACTCCCCAATTCTTAAAAAAATAGAGCTATTTAAAAAAGGATTATATTAAGTAGGGGTTCACTATTGCTATTTTTAAATGAATAAATATTGTTTTAGTTTTAGTTTCTAAAAAGTACATATTGATTGATTTAATCTCAATAAATTATCCTTCTTTGGGGTTTTCTATTATTTTTAGGAGTATAAAGGGATCATGCAAATGTTGGGAACTGCTGCTCTGTGGAGTGATAGGTCAAGAAGTTTTTAGAGATGAATCTCTCTAGCTAAATGGAAACTTTCTGCAACTCTTTTCTAAGAAGCATGTTAGGAATCGGTGGTACTTATCAATGTAACCCATTGCTGAAAACTCTAAACTTAATGAGATACATACTCAGATCTTACATGTACCAAGCAATACATATGCCAAATACTATCAACTTCACATGTGCCAAATACTATCAACTTATTTATATCTTTATCGTTTGGAAGCCTGTTAGGGGCATTCTATCTGAATGGTAGCTTCCACCCAGGAGCAACTTACCGTTGGTTCTGCGTCTCTGTTGAGATGAATACTTCACACTTTCAGGGTTTAATGACATTGGCAATAAAATATTCAATTAACTGTTCTTGCTTTATTCCCATGTTGACTGTGAAATCATATAATTATAATTTAACTTGCCTATAGGGAATGAATATGTTAATAGGTAAATAGAAGTATTCAGACTTCTTGACAGCTATGTGTTTTATTTAATAATAATTAGGTCCCACTTGGTTGTCTTGTGAATTCTAGACTCTTGTGAGTGTGGTTTAGCTTGATTTCATTACCCGGAGACTGACTGTTTTAGAGTTCACAAACAATCACATTTCTTGCCTCAAAAGCAAGAAATGGAATTCCTGTCAAGTGAGAACCTCTTCAGGGAAGCCACCATCCCTTCTCTCTTAAACATGTCTTTGAAATCTCCAGTAATGGGTTAAAATGTATTTTATTTGGCTTTTGGCCCGTAAGAGGTAGCCAACTGCTCTTATAACCACCTATATCAACCTGTGCCCACAGTACACATTCAGTGTTGAAAGATTTGTTCAGTATATAGATTTTATCCATTTTTTTATGTGTCTGATATATTATGGGGAACTATACCAACATTCCACTTCATAGGAAAAATAAAATGCAACCGAAGAGTGAATTGCCCATTAATCTTTATAAAAACACTCTTAGTCTATTTGAGCATTGAGTGCTCTTAGAAGCTTATTGAACTTTTGAGCTATAACTTTAGCTTTTATACTAACTCTTTACAACCATGGTTTCAACCAGAGAGATAAATGTTTTAAATTAGGTGTCCAAGAAAACCATTAACCTTTACAGGCAAATTGCATTATTTTCTTCAGTAGTCTGAATTATATAACTAAAAATAATGCTGTGTACAGAGACCAAGATGTTACTAGTGAACCACCGTATAAAGGATGTTAGAGAGCTGTGTTTTCTAGAATGATGGATTTGTGCTGATGATATCAAACTCTTTCCAGAGTTACCCTTAGCATGTGCCTCTGCGGTTCACTCCGTTTCATTGAGAAGGCTGTAGCTCCTGTCAGCCTATGTTTACAAAATAAAAACAATAAACTCGAGGCTCATATAATCACCATTCCATCATACAACCAGCTGGTACGTGAGGTTTGCTTATCTGCCTGCCAGTTGCCATCACTTTATAATAAATTTTCTTCGCTAAACTTTCCTTTTGTCCATCTTGAACCCAGGCCTGTGGATGGAGTGGACACCAGTGTATTAAGCCAGAATGTTGTTTCTCAGATAACTACATTTTCTGTCCCTCTTTACTTAACTTTTTGGAAGCAATGGAGCGCATATTTAAAACAATTCAGCCTAGATCAAGTATATAATCTGGAACTGTGAAACAGTTTATTCTCTGCATCCCCAAAACTTCTAATTTCTATTGTTCATTCAGGAACAAAATAATTAGCCAGATAATTGTGGCCCGAGGTGCTGTGAATATAAATGGGCTGGGAGAGGAGAATTTCCCATTTATATGAAAACAAAGTAACAGCGAAATCATTCCGCTTCTACCAAGATTTTCCTATTGTTTCTGCCCATAGAATGTGGTTAAGACTTTATTAGGCAGAAAATTATAAAAGAGATGTATCTTGTCACTGTTCAGAATATTATGGTTTTGTAAGGTTTTTTTGAATTATGGCTAACATGTTGAGGGAAGAAAAAACCCTTTATACCAGGGGTCCCCAAACTTTTTACACAGGGGGCCAGTTCACTGTCCCTCAGACCGTTGGAGGGCCGGACTATAAAAAGAACTATGAACAAATCCCTATGCACACTGCACATATCTTATTTTAAAGTAAAAAAAAAAAAAAGACAAAACGGGAACAAATACAATATTTAAAATAAAAAACAAGTAAATTTAAATCAAGAAACTGACCAGTATTTCAATGGGAACTATGGGCCTGCTTTTGGCTAATGAGATGGTCAATGTGCTCCTCCTACTGACCACCAATGAAAAAGGTGCCCCTTCTGGAAGTGCAGCGGGGGCCGGATAAATGGCCTCAGGGGGCCGCATGTGGCCTGCGGGCCGTAGTTTGGGGACCCCGGCTTTATACTAAACTCAGAAGGAATTAGGAAAGTCTACATTGCTTGAAACAGTTGGAGAGAATTCAAGTCACACAGAATTAACTATAGAAATATAAGGATATGGACACCTCTCTCAGCAATGACACAAATCGCATGAACTACTGAGAAGCCTTCTGTCTGTCTGTTGCTCAATCTGCCCAATAGCAAGCAGTAGTCATCGAAGTGAAGAGGAATTTTAGACCCCGATTTTTGTTGCCATTTTGCTGCTGTTGGATTTTAGTTATGGACAATATTGTTCAACACATTTAAATTTTACCTACTGTAAGAGTTATGCATGTCTGAGATGTGCATAGAGGTACTCACATATGAACATGAAGATACTAGTAAAGTTTTCTATTAAAAATTATTTCAATATGATTAGTTCAATAAAAGGCAGTTACAAATGAGTACTCTAACAATAAAAACGCATGCCTCCTTTCCAAACCAAAATATAAAAACAAAATAAGTTTTATCTTTCTAACATAGGCAATTTAATCACAAATATTGGCTAATTCTTTCCCTAGATCCTATACTAAGTGCACAAATAACATTTAATAGGAAAACTGATTTGTTGAAATTGTCATTCCAGAAATATAATACATTATTCAAACTAAAATATTTTTAATTCTCAAAAATATTAATTAAACAAATATTTACTTAACATTTACTAGATTGTACGAAGAGAATACAATGAATAGCATTAATCTGAACCTTCAAATTTTATTGTATCCAGTTACAATATAGTATAAACTATTTAAAAACAAAAGAGATATAGTATTTGGATACTACAAAGGATTCTACCTTCTGCAAGATAAACACCATTAAAGATTATGTGAACATTTACTCACATTAAATCTGGATTGCATGGTAATTCTCTGATTATGAAGAGACACTTTTGGAAAACTGTTTTTCGTTCCAGTAATTTATTTCCTAGGAGGCTTGCATTTTAACACTCTGGACAAAACGTCATAGTTTGTTTGATTTACACAGGGTGTTTGTCTAGACAGTTTCTTCTTTAATCTTTATACTAAAAGGATTCCATCTCCTTGGTTGTTATAAAGAAGATCAAAGATATTCCGCAGTAATGATAGGTTTTTATAATGCTGCAATCTCAGTTCAATTCAAGAGCATCGCTAAGGAACTGAACTGTCCCATCTTCTGGTTTCAGGATTAGTCCAAATAATCCAAGAGGTAGAGGGATTAAAACTTTAACTTTTAAACACTGAATTTACAGATTTCTTAATCGTTGCAGAAAAGCTAGGCTAAGGGAGGAAAGGCTTGATTTTTCTCAAAACCCATACTTTGATTTACATAATTTACATAGAACATCAACCCTCCAATTTTTGTTTTCTGATTGACTGAGCCTATGTTGTGGCCTCCTATTTCTGTTGATTTTGCTTATAATATCTAAAGAAACCTTTAGTGAGTCATTTATTTTATACCCCAAGTTGTCTTATTTATCTACTCTAAATTATTGTTAATAATAAGTATAATGTTTTGGGATCTAAGTTACCTTATTTGTTTCTTGGACAGTATTTCCCTCATGATAATCCTAATTCTAAATGGATTTCATTTATATATGATAAACCATTCAATGCTTCTCCTTTGACTATTATGTAAAGTACCAGATGTGTGTTTTTGTAGAAAGCAGCTGGTTTTACACTGACGTGTCTATTTTGTCACAGTCCTTGAATTTTTGGTATAAAACTATTCCTTACATGTTTCAGACTGGCATTCTGAACAGCGGGCTGTGATGATTAAATTGGATATTTTGAAAACAAAATAGGTAATTAAAGAAAAATGACTATAGCCTGACCTGTGGTGGTAAAGTGGATAGAGCGTCGACCTGGAATGCTGAGATTATTGGTTAAAACAAGTGGGCTTGCCCAATAAAGGCATATATGAGGGGCAAATACCATGAGTTGATGTTTCCCACTCCTCCCCACTCTATCTCTTTCTTTGTCTCTCTTTCTTGGTCTCCTTCCTCCTAAAATCAATAAATAAAGTCTTTAAAAAAAGAGAAATGAGCCTGACCTGTGGTGGTGCAGTGGATAAAGCGTCGACCTGGAAATGCTGAGGTCGCCGGTTCAAAACCCTGGGCTTGCCTGGTCAAGGCACATATGGGAGTTGATGCTTCCAGCTCCTCCCCCTCTTCTCTCTCTCTGTCTCTCCTCCCTCTCTCTCTCTCTGTCTCTCTCTCTGTCTCTTCCTCTCCTCTCAAAAATGAATAAATAAATTAAAAAAAAAACAAAAACAAAAACAAAACAAAAAACAAAAAAAAAAAGAGAAATGACTATAAATGACTAATATATACTACTCAAGTTTATTAAACTACTGCTTTGCTTTATTGTTTATTGTTGGTTAATATGGGTAGGGACTTTGAAGAACCAAGTTTGAAAATGTGATAACAAGGATGTTTGTGGAAGAGGTATATAGATAAAACCTACATGTAGAAAATGTGAAATTTGTTGTCATGGAAATGCCTCTGGTCATATCGAGCCTTAGTGGTCAAGATATTTTGTATAGAGACATTCTAAATAATCATTACTTTCAGGTTTTCAGAGACTCCCTCAATTTAGTTCCTATTTAATTGCTTTCAATTTGATTTGATTATTTATTGCTATATCTTTTTAGTTCATATATGTCACTATAAAAAGTACATTTAAAAAAGATGTCTAAATGAGTGAATTCCCATAATGTGAGTAGATCTGTATATAAGCCTTCATATAAAAAAACACAGAATATTAACTGCACCTCAAAACTGACTTCTCAATACCTCCTTTTAAGGGTGACCAATATTCTGATTTCACCTGTTTTTGAAATGTATATAATAATTCATTATATATATTTTTTGTGCCTGTTTTTCTTCATTATTCATTATAAGATGTAGACTTTTGGTTCAAAATTCTCATTGCTGTATAGTATTTCATTATATTAGTATACCATAATTTCTTTTTTTTAATGTTTATTTTATTGATCAGGGGTTGAACCAGTATCTTCTGCGCTTTGGGAGGATGTTCTAACCAACCAAGCTATCCAGCCAGGGCCAGAATTCCTTTATTCACTCTTCTGTTGATAGAATTTTAGGGTATCTTGGTTGTTGCAAATAATGTTCCTATAAATATTCATGTATTTGTCTTTGGTAAATATAGTACTTTAGAAAATAATAAATAAAGCATTTAGAAGATAATTAAAAAAAACTATAACCTTGGATTATGCAGAAATGTCTTAGTTTCAATATCAAAAGCATAACCCAGAAAAAAAAATTAATAAACCTAACTTCATCAAAAAAAAAAAAAGTTTCACAATTTGAGCTTGCTATACTAACAAAGTCTAACCTATTCGGGTACTCTCTCCTCCATGAGACAAACCCTTATATAGACTTAGACAATGTTAAAAAAATTTTTTTAAAAAATAAATAAAAATTAAAAAAAATTTAAAAAAAATTTACGTGACTCAGTTTTCACCTGGATGGGCAGAGAAGGTAGAATTCTGGCCCCCGTGAACTTTGCCCCCTGGTCTTACTCTCATGAGCACATTATGTTACAGGGCAAAGGGACTTTGTAGATGTAACAAAGGTTACAAATCAGCTAACTTGGAAATATTAGCCAGTTGGCCCAATGTAATCACACAAGCCCTGAAAAACAGTGATCTTTTCTGGCTGGTAGCAGAGAAGAAACCAGATATTCAATGATCAATTTGATATGCCTTTGTTGGCTTGAAGATGGAGACACAGGGCAAGGAAAGAGGAACCTCAGTCCTACAACTGGAAGAAACTGAATTTCTGCCGACAAACCGAAGGAGTCATGTCTCAGAATAAGACCCTGGCACAGCTAATCTTGAATCTTACCTTGTTCCCTAAGCAGAGGACCCAGCTGGGTCACACCTACCTTCTTGGCCCATGTTAGAGTAGCCATAGACAACTAACATGGCAAAGGAAAATAAGAAAGGAATAACCTCTTCTTTCAAGATAAATGCATTCCATATAAAGAGCTCTTTTAAATTTATAGATAAGATCTTTCATGGTTTGTATGGTATTGGAATGTTTTCATATATATATATATATGCTGCAATTTGTAATATATATATATTACAAATTGCAGCAAATTAAAAAGTTTTTCATCCTAAAAAAATTTAATTGAATATATTACTAGGAGACACTCTATCCACTGCACAATCACAGATCAGGCCAGTTACATTTTTTTTACACTAATAATAAGTTATCAGAAAGGGAAACTAAGAGAACAACCACATTCACAATTGCCTGAGACAGAATAAAGTTTCTAGGAATAAATGTAATCAAGCAGGTAATAAACCTATATTTAGAAATTTATAAGACACTGAAGAAAAAAATCAAAGAAAATACAAATAAGTAGACGCATATACTGTATTCATAGATAAAAAGAGTTAACACAATTAAAATGCCCATACTACCCAGAGCAATCTATAGATTCAATGCAATTCCTATCAAGATACTAATGGTGTATTTCACAGAACTAGCACAAATGTTTCCAAAATTCATATGAAACCACAAAGGATCCTGAGTAGCAACAGCAATTTTGAGAAAGAAGAATGAATTTGGAGGAATCACTATACCACAAGGCCACAGTCATCAAGACAGCATGGTACTGGAATGAAAACAGACATATAGATCAGTGAAACAGAATAGGGAGCCCAGAGGTCCACCCACACTCATATGGACAATTAATATTTGAAAGAGGAGGCAAGAACATAGAATAGGGTAAAAACAATCTCTTTAAAAAATATTGTTAGAAATATTGAACCAATGAATGCAAAAAAATAAAACTAGACTGCCATCTTATATCATACACAAGAATAAACTCAAAAGGGATTAAAGACTTCAATGTTGGACACAAAATCATAAATATCCTAGAAGAAAACATAAAGCAGGAAAATTTCAGACGTTTCTTATAGTAATATTTTTTTTTCCTGACATATCTCCTTGGGGCAAGGGAAACAAACAAACAAATAAATAAATAAATAAATAGGCCTACGTTGGTTGATTTGTGTATGTGTCCTGAGTGGGGATCAAACCTGTAACCTTGGAAATATGAGTCTGACTCTCTGAACAACTGAGCTATCTTGTCAAGGTTCTGCCTTTTCTTTATTGAATTTTATGACATTTTTAGGTATTCTGCATGTGTTTTCTGTCGGATGTATGTATGACCAGTATTTTCTTCCTCTCTTCACTTACCTTTCACTCTTTAATGATGACCTCATGAGGAGAGCAGTCATTAATTTAAACACAGTCTGATTTTATCATCGTGTTCTTCTGTATATAGTGTCCATGTTTGCCTCTCCAGGAGTGTCAGATATGACCATATTTTTGAATAAGGATGTTGTGTTTTATTTTTCTAATTTAGGTCTATAATCCAGCAGGAAATAATTCCTGTGTACATTTTGAAGTAGAGGTCAAAATTAATTTTTTTTATGTGATAGTCAATTGTCCCAGCACCATTTCTTAAAAATGATAGCTTGTCTCATTACTCTTTAGTATTCACTTCTATCAGAAATTATATAACCATATACATATGGCTACTAGTATCTTCATGCTGTTTCATTTATTAATTTTAAACTTATTTTATTAATAGCATACTGACCTAATTAATACCGGTTTTAAATAAATCATCATATCTAAAATATGCTTTCTCCAGCTCTCTGGTATTTTCTCTTTTTAAATTCCTCTGGCTCTTCTTGATTAACTTTTGCATTTTGCATTTACAAAAGGCTTTTAGAATTTGTCAGTCAATGCCTCTTATCCTTCCCACCAAAAATATTTTTTATGAGATTTAAATGATTGTATTAAAAATACTTTCTTATCATACCTGGGAACAAGGTTGGAGTAGTTTTAGTTTGTTTGTTTGAGAAAAACAAGTAGAAAGGGTCAGGAACGTAGAGCTGCTCTTGTAAGTGCCCTGACCCTGGAATCCAGCAGATAGGTGGCATTCCAACTAACCGGCCAATACTTATTTATTTATTTATTTATTTAGAGACAGAGAGAGCAAGAGGGAATCAGGAGAGGGGAGAAGGGAAGCATTCATTTGTTGTTCCATACAGTTGTGCATTAATTGGTTTCTTTCTGTGTGTGCCCTGACCAAGGATGGAACCTATGACCTTGTCTATTTGGGAGGACACTCTTGACTGACCGAACTAACCAGCCAGGGCCATTGCTGGAGTTGTTTAATAAAAGACATACGTACGTATATACCTTGTCATGTAGGATACCATATTTTAAAGAGAAAAGACTATTTTCATGTACAAAGAAGACTGGTAAGAGTTTTGCACCCTTACTAAATAACAATCTAGAATAGCTGAGCTATTGGCATTAGTCACGGCCTTTCATTACAATATACAAACTCAGTAGAGAAAAATGACATTTATGGAGTACTGCTTGAAGAATATGCAGAACATAATGATTTGAATAAATTTATAATGCAGGCTTTTTCTCAAATTCCTTGGCCGATTAATAACTAGGGACTCCCTGGGGCCAAATCTGAACCCAGGAAAAACTGATTTAACTACCAGTTAAAGGTGTGCATCATCAGCATGGGAGATGTGGTCTTTGAGAGATGTAGATGGTGTGTGTGTTCATCCTACAACTCGACACTCTCATTTTCCTCTGCATTACACCAGGTTTTGGAGCTTCTTAATAAAACTGTTTTGTAGTGGTTCATTCTTAGAAATTTCCCCTGAATTTCAGAGTGATGTTATAATATTGACCTTAAAAATGTCTTTAAAATTATTGTCATACAAGACTTTTACTAATTATGTTTCACAAATATTATGTGCTGAATTATAGTGTTCCTTTTGTGAGAACAAATAAGAAATAGATTAATTTTAGGTTTCTAGCTGAGAGAATTCAACTCTTCAACATTCTTGTTTTTATCTTATGGAGATCACCAGTCATGTAACTAAATATGTTTTCTTTCTTTAAATTTGGATTAAGTTGTTAGAAACAAATGTATAGAATATCTGAAGTACATGGATAGTTTATTTTTAAGATCATATTTTGTCTTAACTTTATTCTTACATATATCTTATTTTCTCATCACTTTTTATTCCATTTTTTTCTTCCAGTTATTTTCTTTACCTTATTTTTTGCTTTATTGTAACTTTTATTTAAGTATATCCGGTTTTCCATTTTTGTTTTTGTTCTAGCAAATGAATAAATGACTTATCAGTGAATAGATAGATGATAGGTTGAGAGACTCAAGGAAACCAGATGAGACAGAAAAGTTAAAATGAGTTTAAAAGGATTTGTGAGCAAATGTATTAAATAGCCTTTAACCATAGAATCAGCAGAGTTATGATTTGAAAGTAATTTAAACAGAAAGGAGAACATTAAGAGGGGAAGAAATAAGGTGGTGGAAAAGGCATGTTAGAGGAGGTGATTTTTGTTGACAGCCACTAAAGGGCAAAACATGACAGCTTGGTTATAGTACAAAGCAAATCATGCGGTAGAAGCTTCAGGTAAGACAATGCATTTTGTAACACTGTGTGATGAAAGCACATTTATATATTCTGAAATCATTTACAAGTTAGCTTTTCAAAGAAAGCAGAACAAAGGTTTAAATTCAGCCTGAGTTCTATGGTGAAGCACACAAAGCATTGATTAACATAAATACAGTAGGCACTGATTGCCATAAACATGCTTAAGCAAATCCTGAAATGAAGGTTGATCAGGATTCAGGGACTATCTACACACACACACACACACACACACACACACACACACACACATACACACACACACACCTGACAGCAATACTGGAAAGATTACGCAAAGAAAAATCTGCTTTGTCATTCAGTACAAAGAATGATGAAGCTGGACCTGTTCTCAAGACAAGCAACAAAGGAATGCAAAGAATGGCTTCATAGTGAAAGGCTCTGCTGAAGCTCGAATTCCATCCCTTACCAGGCTGGTTCTTGAGAGGAATATTCTTGAGTGGTAATGGCAAACAGTATGGCCTGACATATAAATACTACCCATTGTTGGACAACCAAAAAATGAAACCAATACAATTCTGCTGAAATGTTTCTACTGAAATACTAAACAAACAAACAAAACAAAAACCCTTTTTGATATAAAATAAGTTTCTCTTTTATATACCCACTACACACATAAATATCTAAAACTATCAAGACACCTGATGGACCATAAACTCATAAGTAATTCTGGGGGAAATGCTGGCTTATTTTAATAAGTAATATGCGGGAGGTTTTTGAAAAATCTTTTCTTAACCTATAACACATCAGTTAAAGATTTTTAGGATAATCACCACTAAGATGCCTTCAGGGTCTCAAATTGTGTAATTCTCTAATTCTATAACTGGTGGTTAACTTTTCTCACATTTTCTCATGGACAACCACAGTGCCATGCACACTAGGAAGCTAAACATGTTTAATCCATGAAAGAATTTTTGTTTGCGTTGTTTAAATAAACATAATAAAACGTACTTTTCACCAAAAGGATTCCTTTCCAAAAATATTTTTAAAAATATGTTTTCCTTATAATAATTGTGAGAAGTAAAGAAAACTATAATTTATTTTAACAACAATGTAACAGATGAAAATATTACACACAGTGAAAATGGAATACAACACTAAAATGGCCTTAGCAAACAATTACTTTCATTTTGCCCAACAATGTCATTACCCTCATGCCTAATTTCATAATATTTGAAATACTCAAGAGATAGTTGAACAAAGACGCCACAGAGGTATGCAATCCAACCAGAAGAGTTACGTACAACTGGTACTAGTGTTTAAAAATCAGCCTGCAGTGTACAGGTTCTAGTTAGAATTAATTAGAATTTATTTTTTGGCATTGTATTTAAATTGGTAAATTCTACCTATTCCTGGAAATTTTTAGCAGATTGCTTATCATAGACATTTATTTCTGCATCCTAATAACAAAATTTTTCAAGTGTATGCCCAATTTTCTTATTTCTATTCCCTTATATGTTTTTACCAATATTCGCCAATATTTTACCAATATTCAACTCTACTTTTCCATACCTTCTATTCACCAAATTTCCTAAGTTACTAATAGTAAAAAATTACTCTTTCTTTCTTTCTTTCTTTCTTTCTTTTTTTTCTTTTTCTAACTGGCAGAATTAAAAAAAAACACCCTAATTTATTTGAACTTGTGTTAAATTTAATGCTTTATTAATTTTGGGTTATTTGCATTGCTTTAGATCATTTAAATTAAGAATGCCTTTTTTATTAAATTTAATGCAGTGACATTGATAAATCAGGGTACATATGTTGAGAGAAAATATCTCTAGATTATTTTGACATTTGATTGTGCTGTATACCCCTCCCCCAAAGTTTAATTGTCTTCTGTCATCTTCTATCTGGTTTTCTTTGTGCCCCTCCCCTCCCCTAACCCCTCTCTCCTTCTTCACCCCTCCCCCCTCCCCCAACCTCCCACCCCTGTTGCCATCACATTCTTGTTCATGTCTCTGAGTTTCATTTTTATGTCCCTTCTATGTATAGATTCATCTTAGTTTTTTTTTTTTTCTGATTTACTTATTTCACTTCGTATAATGTTGTCAAGGTCCATCCATGTTATTGTAAATGATCCAATGTCATCATTTCTTATGGCTGAGTAGTATTCCATAGTATATATGTACCAAAGCTTTTTAATCCACTCGTCCTCTGACGGACACTTGGGCTGTTTCCAGATCTTCGCTATTGTGAACAATGCGGCCACAAACATGCGGGTGCATTTCTCCTTTTCGAGCCGTTCTATGGTGTCCTTGGGGTATATTCCTAAAAGTGGGATAGCTGGGTCAAAAGGCAGTTCGATTTCCAGATTTTTGAGGAATCTTCATACTGTTTTCCACAGTGGCTGCACCAGTCTGCATTCCCTCCAGCAGTGCAGGAGGGTTCCCTTTTCTCCACATCCTCACCAGCACTTATTCTGTGTTGTTTTGTTGATAAGCGCCATTCTGACTGGTGTGAGGTGATATCTCATTGTGGTTTTAATTTGCATTTCTCTAATGATTAGTGATGTTGAGCATTTTTTCATATGCCTATTGGCCATCTGTATGTCCTCTTTGGAGAAGTGTCTATTCATCTCTTTTGCCCATTTTTGGATTGGGTTGTTTGTCTTCCTGGTGTTGAGTTTTACAAGTTCTTTATAAATTTTGGTTATTAACCCCTTATCAGACGTATTGTCAAATATATTCTCCCATTGTGTAGTTTGTCTTTTTATTCTGTTCTTGTTGTCTTTAGCTGTGCAAAAGCTTTTTAGTTTGATATAGTCCCATTTGTTTTTCCTGTCTTTTATTTCACTTCCCCGTGGAGATAAATCAGCAAATATATTGCTCTGAGAGATGTCGGAGAGCTTACTGCCTATGTTTTCTTCTAAGATGCTTATGGTTTCACGGCCTACATTTAAGTCTTTTATCCATTTTGAGTTTATTTTTGTGAGTGGTGTAAGCTGGTGATCTAGTTTCATTTTTTTGCAGGTAGCTGTCCAATTTTCCCAACAACATTTGTTAAAGAGGCTGTCTTTACTCCATTGTATTTCCTTACCTCCTTTGTCAAATATCAGTTGTCCATAGAACTGTGGGTTTATTTCTGGGTTCTCTGTTCTGTTCCATTGATCTATATGCCTGTTCTTATGCCAGTACCAGGCTGTTTTGAGTACAATGGCCTTGTAGTATAACTTGATATCAGGAAGTGTGATACCTCCCACTTTATTCTTCTTTTTTAAGATTGCTGAGGCTATTCGTGTTCTCTTTTGGTTCCATATAAATTTTTGGAATATGTGTCCTATATCTTTGAAGTATGTCATTGGTATTTTAATTGGTATTGCATTGAATTTATAGATTGCTTTGGGTAATATAGACATTTTAATGATGTTTATTCTTCCTAACCATGAGCACGGTATATGCTTCCACTTGTTTGTATCTTCCTTGATTTCTTTTATCAATGCTTTGTAATTTTCCGAGTACAAGTCTTTAGTCTCCTTGGTTAAGTTTACTCCTAGGTACTTTATTTTTTTGGTTGTAATTGTGAAGGGGATTGTTTCCTTAATTTCTCTTTCTGACTGTTCATTGTTGGTGTATAAAAATGCTTCTGATTTCTGAGTATTGATTTTATATCCTGCCACCTTGCTGAATTTATTTATCAGGTCCAGTAGTTTTTTGACTGAGACTTTAGGGTTTTCTAGATACAATATCATATCATCTGCAAATAATGATAGTTTTACTTCTTCTTTTCCAACTTGAATGCCTTTTATTTCTTCTTCTTGTCTGATTGCTGTGGCTAGGACTTCCAGGACTATGTTAAATAAGAGTGGTGAAAGGGGGCACCCCTGCCTTGTTCCTGATCTTAAGGGTATTGCTTTTAATTTTTGCCCATTGAGTATGATGTTGGCTGTGGGTTTCTCATAGATGGCTTTTATCATGTCGAGGTATGTTCCCTGTATTCCCACTTTGCTGAGAGTTTTGATCATGAATGGGTGCTGGATTTTATCAAATGCTTTTTCTGCATCTATTGAAATTATCATATGGTTTTTCTCCTTCTTTTTGTTTATGTGATGAATCACATTGATTGATTTACGAATATTGTACCAGCCTTGCCTCCCCAGAATAAATCCCACTTGATCATGGTGTATGATTTTTTCCATATATTGTTGGATCCGGTTTGCTAATATTTTGTTGAGGATTTTAGCATCTATATTCATCAGAGATATTGGCCTATAATTTTCTTTCTTTGTGTTGTCTTTGCCTGGTTTTGGAATCAGAATTATGCTCGCCTCATAAAAGGAGTTTGGAAGTCTTCCTTCCTCTTGAATTTTTTGAAATAGTTTGAGAAGGATAGGAGTTAGTTCTTCTTTGAATATTTGGTAGAATTCCGTTGTGAAGCCATCGGGCCCCGGACTTTTCTTTGTTGGGAGTTTTTTGATAACTGTTTCGATCTCATTTGGTGTAATCGGTCTGTTTAGGTTTTCTGATTCTTCCAGATTGATTTTTGGAAGATTGTATGTTTCAAGGAATTTGTCCATTTCATCTAGGTTGTCTAGTTTTTTGGCATACAGTTCTTCATAGTATTTTCTTACAATATTTTGTATTTCTGTTGTGTCAGTTGTTATTTCTCCTCTCTCATTTCTAATTTTATTTATTTGAGTCCTCTCTCTCTTTTTCTTGGTGAGTCTACTTAAAGGTTCATCAATCTTGTTTACCTTTTCAAAGAACCAGCTCCTAGTTTCATTGATCCTCTGTATTGTTTCTTTAGCCTCTATGTCATTTATTTCTGCTCTGATCTTTATTATTTCCTTTCTTCTACATTTGGGCTTTACTTGCTGTTCTTTTTCTAATTCTTTTAGATGCAGGGTTAAGTTGTTTATTTGAGCTTTTTCTAGCTTCTGAAAGTGTGCCTGTAGTGCTATGAACTTCCCTCTCAGCACTGCTTTCGCTGTGTCCCATAAATTTTGAGTTGTTGTATGCTCATTGTCATTCGTTTCTAGGAATTTTTTTATTTCTTCTTTGATCTCATTCTTAATCCATTCATTATTTAGCACCCTGCTATTTAGTTTCCATGTGTTTGAGAATTTTTGAGCTTTTCTGCTGTGATTCATTTCTAGTTTCATGCCGTTGTGATCGGAGAAGGTGCTTGATATGATTTCAGTCTTCTTAAATTTGTTGAGAGCACTTTTGTGCCCTAACATGTGGTCTATCCTAGAGAATGTACCATGAGCGCTTGAAAAGAATGTATATTCTGCTGCTTTAGGGTGAAAGGATCTGAAGATATCTATTAAATCGAGTTGATCTATTGTTTCCAATAAGTCTGCTGTTTCTTTGTTAATTTTCTTTCTTGAGGATCTATCTAGTGATGTTAGTGGGGTATTGAAATCCCTTACTATTATAGTATTGCTGTTGATCTCGCCCTTTAAATCCATCAAAGTCTGTTTTATATATTTGGGTGCTCCTTTATTAGGTGCATAGATATTTATAATAGTTATATCTTCCTGTTGGATTACTCCCTTTATCATTATGTAGTGGCCTTCTTTATCTCTTACTATATCCTTTGTTTTAAAGTCCAATTTGTCTGATATAAGTATTGCTACCCCAGCTTTTTTTTCATTTCCGTTTGCATGAAATGTTTTTTTCCATCCTTTTACCTTCAATCTATGTGTGTCTTTTGTTCTAAGGTGTGTCTCTTGTAGACAGCATATGTATGGGTCCTGTTTTCTTATCCACGCAGCTACCCTATGTCTTTTGATTGGATCATTTAATCCATTTACATTTAAGGTTATTATTGATATGTAGTTGTTTATTGCCATTTTCTTCTTTAAAGGTGTATTCCTTTTTTTTGCTATATTCTTTTCCAACTTTGATCTGTTTACAACAGGCCCCTTAACATTTCTTGCAGCGTTGGTTTGGTTGTAATGAATTCCTTGAGTTGTTTTTTGTCTGGGAAGCTTTTTATTTCTCCTTCGATTTTAAACGATAGCCTTGCTGGATAAAGTAGTCTTGGTTGTAGGTTCTTGTTCTGCATTACTTTGAATATTTCTTGCCATTCCCTTCTGGCCTCAAGTGTTTCTGTTGAGAAGTCGGATGTCATCCTTATGGGGGCTCCTTTGTAGGTGATAACTTTTTTTTCTCTTGCAGCTTTTAATATTTTCTCTTTATCGCTTAGCTTTGGTATTTTAATTATGATGTGTCTTGGTGTAGGTTTCTTTGGGTTTCTCTTTAATGGAGTTCTCTGTGCTTCTTGGACTTGTAAGAGTTTCTCTTGCATTAATTTAGGGAAGTTTTCAGTTATGATATGATTGAACAAAGTCTCTATCCCTTGTTCTTTTTCTTCTTCTTCAGGAACCCCTATGATGCGGATGTTATTTCTCTTCATGTTGTCACAGAGCTCTCTAAGTGTTTCCTCTGACTTTTTGAGTCTCTTTTCTCTTTTCTTCTCTGCTTTCATGCTTTCATTCCAGTTGTCCTCCAACTCGCTGATTCGATCCTCTGCTGTATCCATCCTGTTTTTAATTCCTTCCATTGTGGTCTTCATTTCTGATATTGTATTTGTCATCTCTGACTGATTCTTTTTTAATATTTCAATATCCTTTTTTATACTTGCTATTTCTTTATTTAGGTTTTCAAACTGCCCCTCCATTGTTGTTCTAAGATCCCTAAGCATCCTTACAATCATTATTTTGAACTCCACATCTGGAAGTTTAATTATTTCCATATCACTCAGCTCATCTCTCAAGGGTGACTCTTGTGGTTTCATTTGGGTTGCACTCCTTTGTCTTCTCATAATGGTGTTTTATTTGTAGAGTTGCTTGAGTCTAGGCTTGGTGTTTTCTGCCTCCTGTTTTCAGTTGTGTTATTTCTAAGTCTTCTTGGATTGGTATCAGCTATTATTTGTAATCCACTTTCGGATTTGGGCAGCTTTGAAGTCTTGAATTGTTTGTTTTCTTAACAGGTGATAGTCTTGTTAACTGATCTCAGCAGGGGGCTTCCTTGAAACTGTAACCAGGAATGCTGTGGGTGTAACCTGAGACGCTGAAGGTCTGTTCCACCAACTAATCTCACTGGGGGCAGGGTTTTTTCTCAGCTTCAGTAGGGGGAGGTGTATCTCAGATCTCCATGGAGACCTGAGTTACTGCCCCTCTTCCCCACTTCTTGTTTTCAGCTGTGTCTTGTTGTGCTGATTGGAGCTGGATAGATGTCCGGAGATCTCTGATCCGGAAGCACTTCAGCTCTGTTTTGTGAAAGGTTCAGTCCCTCCCCCAGCTATGGCCGCCTCCAGCACAAATGAGTCAGCTTTTTTATTTCATTTCTTGCATACCTTAGCCCCTCACAGTCTGTCCCTCTCCTTGTCCTTTCCACTTGGGAGATAAGCTGGTCTTTTCAACCCACCTTGCTCCCTGGTCGCCAGGTAAGTGGCTGTGAGCAGTAGTTTCTGCTCTTTTTCCTCTGTGAAATCCTCTCTGGGCTCTCAGCCTCATCCCCCCCCTGCTGTTCCTGTAAGCAGAGGAGATTCAGGCACTCCTTACCAGGTTTATTGTGGCTTCCTCTTTGCTCCTTGGTTTTTGAGAGCTGTTCTTGCAGTTCAGTGTTGATTTTTCATGCTGATTTTTCCTAAATTGATTTGTATTCCAGTTTGGTGTTGAGAGCTGGGCGTCTGTGTGTCCACCTACTCCGCTGCCATATTTATCCGCACTCAAGAATGCCTTTTTTAAAAGAATATTTTCTTCTTTTATTTAATATTCAGTGTGTTTTTACTTTTATTTAATGTTCATTGTGTTTTTAGATACAGAATTCCTCTGGGAGGGGACAAATTCAATTAGAGTGATTAAGACTGTGTTTAGGCTGACTGATCAGGCGGTGGTGCAGTGAGTAGAACATCGCACTGGGATGCAGAGGACCCAGGTTCAGAATCCCGAGGTCTTGAGCATGAGATCGCTGGCTTGAGTGTGGGATCATAGACATGACCTTATGATAGCTGGCTTGAGCCCAAGGTCGTTGGCTTGAGCAAGAGATAACTCACTTTTATGTAGCCCCCCGGTCAAGGCACATATAAGAAAGCAATCAATGAACAGCTAAGGTGCCACAATAAAGATGTTTCTCATCTCTCTCCCTTCCTGTCTTGTCTGTCTGTCTCTATCTGTCCCTCTCTTTGACTCTTTTTTTGTCTCTGTCAAAATAAAATAAAATAAAGGATTGTGTTTAAGCCAGTTATGTATTTAGTAATACAATAATGATGTTATTTTGAAATTTGGTTGGTACTGTAAGACTTTCATCTTTCCCTGAAGTGATTATTAGAAAATACACTATACTGCAATGCAGAACAATTTTGGCTCTTCCATTTTTATATCTATGATTTCTATAAGTCTCTTCATATGAAGAGCCTTCAATTTCTCATCAATTTTTTTTAAAGATTCTGTAAAGAACTTCTACAAATTAATAAGAGAAAAGAAGTTTATTGTAAAAAGTAAAGAAAATTCTTGAACAGTCTTCTCACATATGAGTATATCCAAAGGCTCAGTGAGGATATGAAAAAGTATTTAACATCACTAATTATCAGGAAAAAATTTAAAAATTTATCCAAATAAGATGTGAAAACAAACAAAGCAACAATAAAAAAGCAATAACAAATGTGGGTAAAAATTAAAGCCACTGAATTACTCAAATGTCGGTCAGAGTTCAAATTGTCACATACACTAGGTCAGGGGTCCCCAAACTACGGCCTGCGGGCCACATGCGGCCCCCTGAGGCCATTTATCCGGCCCCTGCCGCACTTCCGGAAGGGGCACCTCTTTCATTGGTGGTCAGTGAGAGGAGCACATTGACCATCTCATTAGCCAAAAGCAGGCCCATAGTTTCCATTGAAATACTGGTCAGTTTGTTGATTTAAATTTACTTGTTCTTCATTTTAAATATTGTATTTGTTCCCGTTTTGTTTTTTTTACTTTAAAATAAGATGTGTGCAGTGTGCATAGGGATTTGTTCATAGTTTTTTCTTATAGTCCGGCCCTCCAATGGTCTGAGGGACAGTGAACTGGCCCCCTGTGTAAAAAGTTTGGGGACCCCTGCACTAGGTGAAACGACTTTACCAGTTGTAGTAAAGCTAAAGATATATCTAACTTATTACTCAACAATATCACTCCTAGGTATATAAAAAGGACAGATAAGTGTTTATGTTTAGTAACACAAAATACAAGAATGTTTATATCAGCTCTCTGTATCATAATTAAAAACTAAAATCAACTAAAATGTTCATGAAATAATGTATAAACAATAGCATTGTCTCAGAGCGAATAATTGCATAATGATAAAAAGAAATAAATTATGCTACATAAAACACCATGGATCAATCTTAAGGATATTATTGAGTAAAATAAAGTTATATAATTTAAAATCTGGTACAATAATCTAAGGTGACGAAATTTGGAAAAGAAGTTACGTTTGGGGAAGGTTGGTGACTGAAGAACAGGAAGGATTCTGAGATATTGGGGATGTTCTTACCTTGATCCTAGTGATACAATTACTTAGTTGTATATGTGTATAAAAGTTCATTAAACTGTACTCTGAAGATATGTTCATCTTATTATGTTATACTTCAAAAAATGGGTTAATCATGAAAATAAAGGAAACAGTTCTCTATGAACTTTTCCCTAATCTAAAATTCTATGCTTCTTAGAAATCCCCGGACATTCCCCTTTTGAACTTCCCTGTCTCCATTCTGTCCCTGGTTTCAGATCTGCTCCTCTCTGTCAATATAAATTATTCTTATAACTTGTAAGTCCCTAAAGCTCAAATGATAATTTAACTCACAGTTATAGCTTAAAATTTTCCACTGTCCCACTCTCAACTTTATCTTAATGACCTATTTTTCCCCAAAGTAAATCTTTATATTTTAAGTGTTAAACAGACTGAGGTAACAATGTCAGGCATCAATTGTAATTTGCTTTTCTACCTTGGTTGGAAGAAAAGTGTTAGAAGATATTGATCCTATAAAATTATAATATGTTAGCAGGTATACTTTAATTCAGTGGTCCCCCATCCCCGGGCCGTGGACTGGTACCTGTCCGTGGGTCATTTGGTACCGGTCCACAGAGAAAGAATAAATAACTTACATTATTTCCGTTTTAGTTATATTTAAGTCTGAACGATGTTTTTTGTTTTTTTTAAAAAAATGACCAGATTCTCTCTGTTACATCTGTCTAAGACTCACTCTTGACACTTGTCTCGGTCTCATGATACATTTATCCATCCCACCCTAAAGGCCGGTCCATGAAAATATTTTCTGACATTAAACTGGTCCGTGGTCCAAAGAAGGTTGGTGACCACTGCTTTAATTGACTGTCATTTTTATTGACTCTAATTCAGTTTTTGACCATGTTTTATTATTGAGGTTTCAACATCAATATCTGGAAAAACTATTTTGGGGGAATAATTTATCTCTACATTGTAATTCATTAAAATGAAAAAAGGATTAATTCATATACTTGTTAATAAATCAAGATTCTTTACCTATTTTACTTCCACATTTTGCTATTTAAATAATCTTCTTAGAAATCAGTTCTTAGTGATTGGTATTTGTGTTTCTAAAAATGATAAATTAGAATGACATAGAAGCCTTACACTATAGAACATTCGATGTCTCTCCTGGTAAGATAGGACACAGCAATATTATTTTTCTTTGTTTATTTTTTCAAGAGTTTGTCATAACACTCATCCCAGATCAATCCTCACACACAAATGTGTCTTTTGAATCCCCTGTTATTTGAAGAGAGCCACTTCCCCATAACAATGTGATAGCACGGCTCTATTCTAGGGGATTTTATACCTCAGTAAACATCAATACAATGCAAATGATGATTTACTGGTTTTCTTTTATCTGTGATATTTTATTCATTGCCTCATGTAGAGCTCATGTGAAATGTAGTCTTTGTTCCTCAAATGCAGAGAAAGCATGCAGAATTCTTCAATCAGTTATTCTTTATTATTTCTTTTAAATGAAAACACAGGCATTCAACATTTCTGCATTCTATTTTCAGGTGAGTCCCTTCTAGAATTTTTAAAAAAAATTCTAATGGCAATTATTTGTCCTTAAGAAATTAATTTGGTTTTTATATTTAAGCTGTATCTAAGCATCATATGGAAATGTTTTTCTTACTCAAAAAAATACTTTGATTAAATAAGAACTAGAAGCCCAATTTTATTAAACTCAAATATGCAGTGTTGACATTCAAATACCAGCTCCTTACTTAAGCACAATGAATAGTGGAAAAGTAAACTATAAACACAAGAAAATAAGCACAGATGTCTTATACTAAAGTAGAGTGCACATAAAGATGAATATTTTCTGATATTTAATTCTCCAATATGACAAGTTATAGGTCCTAAAAAAGCACATTGATTCTCATTAAGCAGAGAGTTTTGAATGAACCTGGCTCCTTTATAAAAGTTTCTCCAAGCAGTCCTCAGATGTCTAAGTGTTTGGAAACAGCTGCCTTTTCTACTCTTGGCTAGATTTACTTTGTTCCTCTACTTCTTCTGGTTGTTGTTATTCAATATTTGTTTGTTTGTTTGCTTTCATGTTGAGACATACTGCTTACCTACAACTTCTGCCCAGTGATAAGCCCTGCCTTCTGAATATATTTAAGGAACATGTGTTTATGTGACAGCACAGAAATACAGGCACACACCTCTCATGAGTTTTCATCATCAGCTCGTCCAGGCTAATCATCTTCACCTGTATGACTTTTAACCATTTTTCTCTTTTTCTTCCTCTTTTGACCATCCTTTCATTTATTCTTCTTTTCCCCCTTTTCATTTTTTTTTAGTTTTCAACAAGCATTTTGTGTGTGTGTGTGTGTGTGTGTGTGTCTGTGTGACAGAGACACATTGATTGCTTTCTCATATGTGCCTTGACCGGAGGGCTACAGCAGACTGAGTGACCCCTTGCTCAAGCCAGCAACCTTGGGCTCAAACTGATGAGCCTTGCTCAAACCAGATGAGCCCATACTCAAGCTGGGGACACCAGTGTCTTGAACCTGGATCATCTGTGTCCCGGTGCAATGCTCTATCCATTGTGCCACCGCCTGGTCAGTCTCATTTTCAATAAGCATTTAACTTGTATCTACTCTATACCAAACATTGTAGTTTCTACTGGGGTTATAAAGCTGAATATAATAAAGACATTATTTTCAAATACTTTAGTAAATTTTCTACTATCAACTAAGCAAATGATTATAATCCTGTAAAACAATTACTGTAATGGAAATAAACATGGGGATTATTATCGTTTTTAATCTTGGTAATAATACTCTAGAGATGAGAATTATGTTTATTGTGCAAAGTGTAAAGGTAATATATGCCCATTGTAAAAAATACCTATGTGTAATGATAATAAAAAGTAGTATTATTAGTATTATAAACGTTTGTTACTTATTTGTTTTGTGTCAAGACAATTAACTAAGCAGTTTGCATTTATTATCTATATTAAAAAACTTTCTTATTCTAATATTCAAATGTAAAAAGTAAGGCAAAAACATAGTAGATAATTTGCCTATGTTTATTCACTTAGAAATGGTAGTTCTTTGTTAGAGTTAAGATCATCTGATTCCTGGGCATGGACTTTTATAATGCTCAAAGTCACATGAATATCACTCAAATTACATTTTGACATTTTCCACCAGCACCCTGGTTTTTCCTTCAGGAATTCATGCTGAGCTGTGGGACTGTTCCATTACTCTCAGCTCTAGTGTTGGCTAAAAGCAATCAGTAGCACTTTTTCCCTATGGGCATGTGAATAGCTTGTAAATGACCTTGACACCCAAATCCAGCCAAGGAGGTATTGGATTAGGACTTTTGAATAAGAAAAAAATCTTATGCTTCTGCAGAAGTCACCTGAAATTCCCCTAAAAATAAATAGGAAAGAGTGCAGCCCTTTGAAGTTGTTAGAAACCATCCTGCCGTCACAAAGAGAATCGAGGTTATGGATTTTAGAAGAGAAATATAAACACAAATTAGTAAACTATGCTATAAGATCAACTCTGTTTGAGCTATTCAGATACTGATGCCAAAAGTTTTCTTTTATTATCTGTTTGGATTGGGTTTCTATTATTTGAAAACAAAAATTTCCAACCTGATAAAGTTCAATAAACAAAGTATACTTTGTTAACCTCACAGTATAGATAAACACAGATTGTAGATGAAACTATTTTTATTGTCCCCTCCAAATCTTCTCCAACTACTGTCATTTGATGTAGTTAACCTTGACCAGAACTCTGACATTCCTCTCTCAAAAGTAATATCAATATTTAACTTCAAGTGTTACTGAAACAAAACAGCAAAGAGAATTTCCCTTAAAAGATTCATGTGATAAACTATGTAGGAAAGTTTGGGATAAGATTGGTTATATCTGTTTACATACTTATTTAATAAGTCACTAAACATCTCTGGCATATATACTGTGGGGATGAAAATATGAACAAGTAAACAAGTTCTCTGTACTCACAGAGTGTACACAGTTTCATTTTTTCCCAACACATGCACAGTCTTTAATGACACTTAATGCAAGTACTGTGAGAAAGCAATTTAGAAATTGGTAGCAAATAAACGTAAAAAATGTAGATTCATATTTCTAGTAACACAGTCCATTTAGAATAGCAAAAGTGAGCTGAACGTTCATGTTTAACAAATGCCCTTCAACTACATAGACATGAAACGATCAATAATTAGAAAAATGTCACAATGGTTCTATGTTGTTCCTACAGGAACCTTTGCTACACAGAAGACGTGACATACATTCCACTGTTTTGACATGATTAAGTGTCAAGGGAGTGACATTTCTGAGGTAATGCAAGGTTGAATTGCACTGACTGAAAATACAGGTTTCTATTACCTGAGCTCAAAGGAACATATGTATAACATTTGTGATTGTAAATGATTAATAATTTAACAGAATTTGATTTTTAATAGGTGAAGAAATAACTATTGAATTAGAAAAATAACCCCATTTCAAAAAGTCTTAATATCATGTTGGAAATACATTAGAACACATTTTCATTTTAGTGCTATTATGCAAGTATTTTGCTGAAAATAAATATGCTATGTCTTTTTCTTCTTACATTGAATCACTGGTAGATAGATCCTGGTGAGTCAGGAATTTCCAATTAGCCTCACCTTCTTCAGTATTTTTGGTTAACTATTATTGGTTAAATATTGTTAGCTATCTATTCTGTTTGTTTAAATTTTAGATATATTTAAAAATAAAATATGCATTTTTCTTCTATTGTCTTTTATTTGTGAGAAGAATATTTTATGTAATTTATTTTGTAGAAAACATAATTTAAAAAATGTATTCTCATCACAATTTTATTTGTTTGTTTGTTTGTTTTACAGAGACAGAGAGAGAGTCAGAGAGAGGAATAGATAGGGAAAGACAGACAGGAACAGAGAAATGAGAAGGATCAATCATTTGTTTCTCGTTGGGTCACCTTAGTTGTTCATTAATTGCTTTCTCATATGTGCCTTGACTGCGGGCCCTCAGCAGACCGAGTAACCCCTTGCTTGAGCCAGCAACCTTGGGTCCAAGCTGGTGAGCTTTGCACAAACCAGATGAGCCTGCACTCAAGCTGGCGACCTCAAGGTCTTGAACCTGGGTCCTCCGCATCCCAGTCTGACGCTCTATCCACTGCACCACTGCCTGATCAGGCTTATCTATCACAATTTTACTTAACATACTATTGCAGGGTTGAAAATCTATAATTTACAAAAGAACAGTTACCTTAATTTTTTAGCTTATATTTACATTAAAAAGGAGAACCTTCTTAATTATTTCCCATAGAAGATTGTGAATTAATATATTTAAGCAAGAGTCAGTTAGACTTGTCATTAATTGATATAAAAATAGCATTTTGATTTTTTTTAAATTGTGTTTTAATATAATTGCTTTTTATTGTCATTTGGAAAGGAAATTCTTTCAATTACTGAAAATGATGATATGGGATATTTTCTGCCTAAGAAAAAACACAGAAAGGTGTTACAGACTGAGTTGTGTTTTTCTCCCTTACTCAGAATTTACATATTGAAGCCCTGCACTTAAAGTGACTGCATTTGGAGATAAGGTCTACACGGATGTAATTAAGGGTAAATGAAGTCATAAGAGTAAGACTTTTAAAGGGGTAGTGTCTTTAAAATTGAAGACACTGAAGAGTTCCTCTCTCCATGTGTTCATATAGCCAGAACCCAACCATATTATTATCTCTGACCTCCAACCTCCAGAACGGTGAAAAAAAAGTCTGCTGTTTAAACCACTTAGTCTATGAAATGATGATGGCAGTCTGAGCTGACCAATAAAAAGAGAGATTTTAAATGAGCACCTAAGGCAGCCCTGGCTGGTTGGCTCAGTGGTAGAGCGACCGCCTGGCGTGCGGAAGTCCCAGGTTCGATTCCCGGCCAGGGCACACAGGAGAAGCGCCCATCTGCTTCTCCACCCCCCCTCTCCTTCCTCTCTGTCTCTCTCTTCTCCTCCCGCAGCCAAGGCTCCATTGGAGCAAAGATGGCCCGGGCTCTGAGGATGGCTCCGTGGCCTCTGCCTCAGGCGCTAGAATGACTCTGGTTGCAACAGAACCACGCCCCAGATGGGCAGAGCATCGCCCCCTGGTGGGCATGCTGGGTGGATCCCAGTCGGGCTCATGCGGGAGTCTGTCTGACTGCCTCCCCGTTTCCAGCTTCAGAAAAATACAAAAAAAAAAAAAGAACACCTAAGACCACAGAAGACAAATAAAAATAATAAGAAGAAAAGAGTAGCTACAAATGTCATTTAATCTCAATTTATGAATTCCTTTATTAAGCACATATTGATCCCATACCTACTATGTGCCAAGCAGTGAGAGGAAAGCATGGATAACGCTGTCCTGGGCTCAGCAGAGTGTGTCGTTTAGTTTCTTATGTAAGGGAAGCTATGTCCAGGCGTAGAGTGTGACAGAACTGCTGTTGTACATGGAATGGCCTAGCAGTCACAGATACCAGAAAGAAACAGGAGCGAACGTTGGAGGAAACGCATACAAATTCTCAAAAAAGAAAAGTATTCTGGGAAAAGAAAAGGAGCCCATTCAAAAGTATTGAGTCAAAAAAAGCATGCCTGGTGCATCTGTGTGTGCCAACATCAAGGAGTTGTTATGGATAAGCAGGGGTCCCCAAACCTTTTACACAGGGGGCCAGTTCACTGTCCCTCAGACCGTTGGAGGGCCAGACTATAAAAACTATGAATAAATTCATACGCACACTGCACATATCTATTTTAAAGTAAAAAAACAAAACGGGAACAAATACAATATTTAAAATAAAGAACAAGTAAATTTAAATCAACAAACTGACCAGTATTTCAATGGGAACTATGGGCCTGCTTTTGGCTAATGAGATGGTCAATGTCCGGTTCCATATTTGTCACTGCTAGCCGTAACAAGTGATATGACGTACTTCCTGAGCTGTGACGCGTGCATCCCACGTCACCGGAAGTAGTACTGTATGTGAGCAATGCTGCACTTTGACCGGCCCCCACTGGAAGTGCGGCGGGGGGTGGATAAATGGCCTCAGGGGGCCGTAGTTCGGGGACCCCTGGATAAGAGTGTATGTGGTGCACGTGTAGCGAGAGGAAACAAGGATTGGAAAGGATGGACATCATGTTGGACCTTGGAGGCCATAATAAAGACTATGGCAGTGATTCCTAAAGGTCTGGTATCTTAGTTTAAATTGTACATATATTTTAATTTGAAACACTGGGCAATTTTCCAAGAAAACTAAAAAATGTGAAATTGATGAAAAGTTCCTGGTTTTATTAACAATAAAGAAATTTAGGGAAACTAAAAAAAAAAAAAAATTGTCCATAATATATTCTCCTGCTTAACCTGCTTATCTTTTCTCCATGTCATTTACTGGTAATCCACAGAAAGGTATTCTGGAATCGGGATACCTTCGTCCCTCGTCTATCGCGGAGGAGAGAGAACTCCCAGCGATAGGCGGAAATCCGCAAAGTAGCGACCTTAGATTTAGTGTATTATTTATATCTATTTTAAGGCTTTATAAACCCTCTTTATACTCTTAATAAACCTTTCCCACACGTATTTTGCTTATTTTACTGCAAAAAATAATTAAAATAATAAATAAATAAAAATACCTATAGACTGTAAGGTTCCGCAATAGAGTGAAAAAAAAATCCATGATATGAAATTAGATATATACAATTTAAAAATCCGCGATACAGCGAGACTGCAAAAAGGGAACCCCGATATGACGAGGGTCGACTGTATTTCTTTCTTTCATGTTTAGTTCAGCTCCTTCACCATTAGAATGTGAACTATGTGAGGGAAGGAATTTTGTCTTCCTTCCTCCACATTATATTCTAAAAGGCTAGACTAGTGTTCGTTAAATGTTGAATGGCTGAACTAATAATATTCTGCAGTTGAAATCATATTTAGTATAATGGTGAGAGGCGTGTCATAGTAAAATGGAATCTCTAGTATAGTGAAGTATTTGTCTATTTTCACAATAACGTTACAACTTCTGTAGGACTGACTGTGTTTATATCTACCATATTTACGTAAAATTACCTAGTACTGCAGTTTCAAAACAAAGAAAGTCAACTGCTACAGATAACCTAAGGAAAAAATTACAGTTTGTAGGAAAATGCTACAAATTATTTTAAAATATTTTCTTTAACTTATTGGAAAAGTAATTCCATTTTAAGGCAAAAAAAAAAAATAACCCTCTGAAAATGTAAGAGGCTGAAAGAACAGGTAGGAGGTATGGAAATCAAAATATTAAATGGTAGAAGTAAAAAATCAAGAAGAACAAATACAAAAGTCAAACAAATTGGATAAATAGGCATGTTTAATATTACATGGCATTACAAAAAAGAGTGTATTGAATCCTTTTGAAAGTTATTTTACTAACATATTTATCAATTTTAAATTAAACAGAACATTATTTTTATTATATTCCAGAATTTTGAGAAAATACTGACAAAATAATTGTATAATACTATTGTACTTTCTTAATTACTGTTGTAACTCTCTCTATAACAATATTTTCCAACTTTTTTGCATATTTATTATAGTAGTTTACCTCGTACATTTTAATACTACTTAATTTTGAGAAGGTTAAAATTGTCCTATTTAAAATGTATCCATTTTAAAATAAACTATTAGCAACCTATGAATTTCAACCTGAGTAGTATCTGTTTTATTTATTTCAAGAAAAAGATTTTTCCAGTGATTTTTAAAGGCAGATATGGCTTCAGTATCAATGGGGAATTAACACAGGGATAATCTTGGGATTTGCATAGTAATTGGTTGACACATATGTCGTACTGTACAGGACCATGGACACAGCTGGAAATAAATATACTAGCCATGGTCCCTGAGATCAGTATAAAAATGTGATGAAATTGATTTTTTTTTTATTCTTTGAGGTTTATAAGAAACCATGCTGGGTAATGAGCTAATTTAGATAAGCTTCAAACAAGAATATTATCACATTAATGGTAATTAATAAAAAGTAACACAAAAAGGAGCTTTTTAGTTTCCCCTCCAAGTTTTAATTAGCAATTAAAAGAAAAGTGACTTGACCTAAGATTAAGTTTCATTGATTTTTATAGTTTTATATAAATATGTAAAATCTTTTTAAAACTGTTATTTCACATAAAAATGTCTCCAAAGAAGATCTTACCAAATATCCTTTCAGTAACGAATATTCTAAAATACATATTTAAGCTAAATAGTGGGAAGAAGGTAATGTTATGAGTATCATTGTTATATATGTAAATGGGAAAAGAAAAAGTTGTTCTATTTGAAAACTTCATCTCAATTAATGCCTATTCTTAATGTTTTAAATGATTTCTGATTGTTTTACATAATTGGAAATTCTCTCATGAACTGTGTGTCATAATTATTGAAAAATGTTAATATGTAAAACTTTAGGAGATGACGTCAGAGTAATGGCAGAGTAGGAAGCGATACCGATAAATCTCCCCCAAAACTCAACAAGATCTTCAACCAGAAACAGAAAAACCTATACTTGGAGCCTCCAGATGCTTCACAATACACCCGAAGGTATGGTCGAGTGAAAAATTGGCTAAATATATAACCAAATCCTGAAGGAAATAGGGAGTAAGAAATGCTCCGCCTTCCTCACTAACCTAAACAGGGCGGCTTTCTCTGGTAACTGTGAATATAGAAACTGAGGCGGGCAGAGGGGGTGAATACATCCAGGCCGCTCACAAACGGCCGAACCAGGCTGTGGCACGGAGATCCTAGCGGAGGAAAAACTGATCCTGTGGCAAGCCGGGCAATACAAGCTAACACTCGCGCCAAACCCAAAGAAAGAAAGACAAGCGGGGCAGCCATTTTACCCATTCTCCTGGTTGGTGCGCAGTTAGTGGGCGACAGATCTCTTCCTAAGCCCCAGAAGTGGGTGTCCGTGTTACCCCACAGAGAGGCAGGGTCAGAGGCCTTTCTGTGGGCCGAAAGCAGAATCTCTGGGCAGCCCCAGCGCCCTGGGAAAGCCGCGCACGGGAGGGAGCGAGAACTAATTCCAACGGTGGAAATTTTCCGTGCTGGTGAGGGTTTCACTCAGGGAAACGCGGCCGGCCTCATATCCTGGTGTGCGCGCGCAGATAGGTAGTGAGCGATTCCTCCGAGTGCCTCGGCAGTGCGCGCCCGTGTTATCGCACAGAGGGGCAGAGTCAGGGGCCTTTGTGTGGGCAAAAGCGGAATCTCGGGCCGCCCCAGCGCCTTGCAAAAGCCACGCACGGGGACGGAGCGAGAGCGAATTCCAGCACTGCAAATTTCCATGCGGTTGGGGGTTTCACTCAGAGCGTGAGACTACTGGCCGGATATCCTGGTCTGCGCGCGCAGATAGTGAATGAGAGTTTCCTCCAAGCGCCCCGGAAGTGGGTGCCCGCCTGTGTTACCGGACAGAGTGGCAGAGTCAGAGGTCTTTGAGTGGGCAGAAAGCCCGCCTGATTATGCTAGCAGCTCTGACTGACTGAGCCTTACCCAGAGCCCTGTGCTGAGTGGGAATAGAGTAGGGAGTTGCCAGCTCTTTGAACCTCTTACTATCCAGGCAGAGGCAGCAACAACCCCATAGCTGGATTATCAGGCTACTAATTGAGGAAGGAAAGACTAGGAGAAAGGCTCCAGGAACATGGACTCTCTCACTGTCGGAGCCTATGAATGCTAATGAGCCTTGACTCCCAACGAGACTAAAGCACAATACATGACATTGCCATAGAGACTTATCAACTGCAAACCTCTACCTGAGCGTGCCAAAGGGGCAGAACCTGGGGTACAGAGTCACCGACCAGGAAGAGGGAGAGAAAAGAAAAAACAAGAAGATAACCTCTCAAAATCAAGAATAATCTGCAGACTTTATAACCTATCCCATTTTATTATATTTGTTCGTTTGTTTCTCTTATCTTCATTCTTGATACTTTCTTTCCTCCTCCAATTTGGCCGATTAACTCTCTGCCGGTCTTACTCTCTCCTCTCCTTGAACTACACTACCCATAAGTGTTACATCTCCCATTATCTTTTTTCTCCTCTTCCTTTCTCTCTATGAGGGTTGCACTCCAAAACCCTTAACTCTCTCTCTCTCCTTTCTTTTTTCTTCTTTTAGTGGTTCCCTCTTTTTTTCTCTCTCTCTTTCTTTTCTCCCTCTATATTAGTTTCTTCCTTTCTCCTTTACATCTCCTCTTATTCAAACCTCAATAACAAACAAATTATCTTATCTGGGACTCAAACTTATGTTTGTGGCAATTTGGGGGGTTTTTACTTCACCTTTTTAACTCACTAGCAGTGCTCCCATCCCTGGCTCTCCATTTTATCTAGTTCTTGTTCCACTAAATACAATAGTATTTTTTTTAATTTGTCCCCCCATTTTTCTGTTCTCCTCTTATTCCTCTCATCATAACTCTTAGACAACCAACACCTAAAAGCAAATAATTTTATTCTTGACCCAAATTTTTTCCTTATTTGCTTTTTGTGGGTCCATACCGCCCCCCCCCCTTTTTTTTTTTTTGCCCCTTTATTACTTTTCCCCAATTCAGGACCTCCATCACAGGCATTGTTTGTTATAATTCACAGTTCACCACAAGATTTTCTCAAGAAAAAGGGGAGAGGAGAGGAAAAAAGGAGAGGGGGAATAATTTCCTTTTTTTAAAAATTATTATTTTATTTTTCTTTATTTCATTATTAATTTTTTTTAAAAAAACAACTCTTTTTGATTTTTTATTTTTTTTAACTTTTTATTCTTTATTAAATCTCATTAATACTATCAACAAAACCACCCTCAGATGCCATTAAGGAAGAGAAAATCGAATATCATGGATACAAAAGAAAGAGAGGTAACACAGCTAGATGAGGAAAAATCTATGGAGAAAAAATTTAATATATTGGAAACCTTGGAGCTAAATGACAGAGAATTCAAGATAGAAATCCTAAAAATCCTCCGAGATATACAAGAAAACACAGAAAGGCAATTTAGGGAGCTCAGAAAACAACTCAATGAACACAAAGAATATATGTCCAAAGAAATTGAAACTATAAAAACAAATCAAACAGAGATGAAAAACTCAATTCACGAGCTGAAAAAACGAAGTAACAAGCTTAGCTAATAGAACAGGTCAGATAGAAGAGAGGATTAGTGAAATAGAAGACAAGCAACTTGAGGCACAACAGAGAGAAGAAGAAAGAGACTCAAAAATTAAAAAAAATGAGATAGCCCTACAAGAATTATCTGACTCCATCAAAAAGAATAACATAAGAATAATAGGTATAACAGAGGGAGAAGAGAGAGAAAATGGAATGGAGAACATACTCAAACAAATAATAGATGAGAACTTCCCAAGCCTGTGGAAAGAACTAAAGCCTCAAATTCAAGAAGCAAACAGAACACCGAATTTTCTTAACCCCAACAAACCTACTCCAAGGCATATCATAATGAAATTGACACAAACCAACAGCAAAGACAAAATTCTCAAGGCAGCCAGGGAAAAGAAGAATACAACATATAAAGGAAGGCCCATTAGATTATCATCAGATTTCTCAGCAGAAACTCTACAAGCTAGAAGAGAGTGGACCCCAATATTTAAAGTCCTGAAAGAGAGGAACTTTCAGCCACGAATACTATACCCATCAAAGCTATCCTTCAAATACGAAGGAGAAATAAAAACATTCACAGATACAGAAAAGATGAGGGAATTTATCATCAGAAAACCCCCACTCCAGGAATTACTAAAGGGGGTTCTCCAATCAGATACAAAGAACAAAAAAAAACAGAGCCACAAGTAAAAGCTCCAAGAAGAACACAATAAAACCAAATTTAAACTGTGACAACAACAAAAAGAAAGAGGGGGAGAAGACGGAGATTAACAGTAGCAAAGGACGATGGAGTGCAAAAGTACTCACAAAATAGTTCGCTACAATGAACAGGGTAGGGACCCTTTTCATTACTCAAAGGTAACCACCATTGAAAAAACCACCACAGAAGCACATGAGATAAAAAAGATAGCAACAGAGGAAAGATGTATGGAATACAACCAAATAAAAACAAAAGATAGAAAAACGAAAGAGAAGGATCAAACAAGACACAAAACTAACAGAAAGCAAGATATAAAATGGCAATAGGGAACTCACAAGTATCAATAATTACACTAAATGTTAACGGATTAAACTCACCAATAAAAAGGCACAGAGTAGCAGAATGGATTAAAAAAGAAAATCCAACTGTATGCTGCCTACAGGAAACTCATCTAAGTAACAAGGATAAAAACAAATTCAAAGTGAAAGGCTGGAAAACAATACTGCAAGCAAATAACATCCAAAAAAAAGCAGGTGTAGCAATACTCATATCGGATAATGCTGACTACAAGACAGGAAAAGTACTCAGAGATAAAAATGGCCATTTCATAATGGCTAAGGGGACACTGAATCAAGAAGACATAACAATTCTTAATGTATATGCACCAAACCAAGGAGCACCAAAATATATAAGACAGCTACTTATTGACCTTAAAACAAAAACTGACAAAAATACAATCATACTTGGAGACCTCAATACACCGCTGACGGCTCTAGATCGGTCATCCAAACAGAGAATCAACAAAGACATAGTGGCCTTAAACAAAACACTAGAGCACCTGGATATGATAGACATCTACAGGACATTTCATCCCAAAGTGACTGAGTATACATTTTTCTCCAGTGTACATGGATCATTCTCAAGAATTGACCATATGTTGGGCCACAAAAACAACATCAGCAAATTCAGAAAAATTGAAGTTGTACCAAGCATATTTTCTGATCATAAAGCCTTGAAACTAGAATTCAACTGCAAAAAAGAGGAAAAAAATCCCACAAAAATGTGGAAACTAAACAACATACTTTTAAAAAATGAATGGGTCAAAGAAGAAATAAGTGCAGAGATCAAAAGATATATACAGAGTAATGAAAATGACAATACGACATATCAGAATCTATGGGATGCAGCAAAAGCAGTGATAAGAGGGAAGTTCATATCACTTCAGGCATATATGAACAAACAAGAGAGAGCCCAAGTGAACCACTTAACTTCCCACCTTAAGGAACTAGAAAAGGAAGAACAAAGACAACCCAAAACCAGCCGAAGAAAGGAGATAATAAAAATCAGAGCAGAAATAAATGAATTAGAGAACAGAAAAACTATAGAAAAAATTAATAGAACAAGGAGCTGGTTCTTTGAAAAGATCAACAAAATTGACAAACCCTTGGCAAGACTTACCAAGGAAAAAAGAGAAAGAACTCATATAAACAAAATCCAAAATGAAAGAGGAGAAATCACCACAGACACCGTAGATATACAAAGAATTATTGTAGAATACTATGAAAAACTTTATGCCACTAAATTCAACAACCTAGAAGAAATGGATAAATTCCTAGAACAATACAACCTTCTTAGACTGAGTCAAGAAGAAGCAGAAAGCCTAAACAGACCTATCAGTAGAGAAGAAATAGAAAAAACCATTAAAAACCTCCCCAAAAATAAAAGTCCAGGCCCTGACGGCTATACCAGCGAATTTTATCAAACATTCAAAGAAGACTTGGTTCCTATTCTACTCAAAGTCTTCCAAAAAATTGAAGAAGAAGCAATACTTCCAAACACATTTTATGAGGCCAACATAACCCTCATACCAAAACCAGGCAAGGATGGCACAAAAAAAGAAAACTACAGACCAATATCTCTAATGAATACAGATGCTAAAATACTAAACAAAATACTAGCAAATCGAACACAACAACATATTAAAAAAATAATACATCATGATCAAGTGGGATTCATCCCAGAATCTCAAGGATGGTTCAACATACGTAAAACCGTTAACGTAATACACCATATCAACAAAACAAAGAACAAAAACCACATGATCTTATCAATAGACGCAGAAAAGGCTTTCGATAAAATACAACACAATTTTATGTTTAAGACTCTCAACAAAATGGGTATAGAAGGAAAATATCTCAACATGATAAAGGCCATATATGATAAACCATCAGCTAACATCATATTAAATGGCACTAAACTGAAGGCTTTCCCCCTTAAATCAGGAACAAGACAGGGTTGTCCACTCTCTCCACTCTTATTTAATGTGGTAGTAGAGGTTTTTACCACAGCAATCAGACAAGACAAAGAAATAAAAGGCATCCATATCGGAAAAGAAGAAGTAAAGGTATCACTTTTTGCAGATGATATGATCCTATACATCGAAAACCCCAAAGAATCAACAAAAAGACTACTAGAAACAATAAGCCAATACAGTAAGGTCGCAGGATACAAAATTAACATACAGAAGTCAATAGCCTTTCTATATGCCAACAATGAAACAATTCAGAACGAACTCAAAAGAATAATCCCCTTCACGATTGCAACAAAAAAAATAAAATACTTAGGAATAAACATAACAAAGAATGTAAAGGACTTATATAATGAAAACTATAAACCATTGTTAAGGGAAATTGAAAAAGATATAATGAGATGGAAGAATATACCTTGTTCTTGGCTAGGAAGAATAAATATAATCAAGATGGCTATATTACCCAAAGCAATATACAAATTCAATGCAATTCCCATCAAACTTCCAATGATGTTTTTTAAGGAAATAGAGCAAAAAATCATCAGATTTATATGGAACTATAAAAAACCCCGAATAGCCAAAGCAATCCTAAAGAAAAAGAATGAAGCTGGGGGCATTACAATACCTGACTTCAAACTCTATTATAGGGCCACGACAATCAAAACAGCATGGTATTGGCAGAAAAATAGACACTCAGACCAATGGAACAGAATAGAAAGTCCAGAAATAAAACCACATATATATAGTCAAATAATTTTTGATAAAGGGGCCAACAACACACAATGGAGAAAAGAAAGCCTCTTCAATAAATGGTGCTGGGAAAACTGGAAAGCTACATGCAAAAGAATGAAACTGGACTACAGTCTCTCCCCCTGTACAAAAATTAACTCAAAATGGATCAAAGATCTAAACATAAGACCTGAAACAATTAAGTACATAGAAGAAGACATAGGTACTCAACTCATGGACCTGGGTTTTAAAGAGCATTTTATGAATTTGACTCCAATGGCAAGAGAAGTGAAGGCAAAAATTAATGAATGGGACTACATCAGACTAAGAAGTTTTTGCTCAGCAAGAGAAACTGATAACAAAATGAACAGAAAGCCAACTAAATGGGAAATGATATTTTCAAACAACAGCTCAGATAAGGGCCTAATATCCAAAATATACAAAGAACTCATAAAACTCAACAACAAACATACAAACAATCCCATAAAAAAATGGGAAGAGGATATGAACAGACACTTCTCCCAGGAAGAAATACAAATGGCCAACAGATACATGAAAAGATGCTCATCTTCTTTAGCTATTAGAGAAATGCAAATCAAAACAGCAATGAGATACCACCTCACACCTGTTCGATTAGCTATTATTAGCAAGACAGGTAATAGCAAATGTTGGAGAGGCTGTGGAGAAAAAGGAACCCTCATACACTGTTGGTGGGAATGTAAAGTAGTACAACCATTATGGAAGAAAGTATGGTGGTTCCTCAAAAAACTGAAAATAGAACTACCTTATGACCCAGCAATCCCTCTACTAGGTATATACCCCAAAAACTCAGAAACATTGATACGTAAAGACACATGCAGCCCCATGTTTATTGCAGCATTGTTCACAGTGGCCAGGACATGGAAACAACCAAAAGGCCCGTCAATAGATGACTGGATAAAGAAGATGTGGCACATATACACTATGGAATACTACTCAGCCATAAGAAATGATGACATCGGAACATTTACAGCAAAATGGTGGGATCTTGATAACATGATAAGAAGCGAAATAAGTAAATCAGAAAAAACCAGGAACTGCATTATTCCATACGTAGGTGGGACATAAAAGTGAAACTAAGAGACATTGATAAGAGTGTGGTGGTTACGGGGGGGAGGGGGGAATGGGAGAGGGAAAGGGAGAGGGGGAGGGGCACAAAGAAAACAAGATAGAAGGTGACAGAGGACAATCTGACTTTGGGTGATGGGTATGCATCATAATTGAACGACAAGATACCCTGGACTTGTTATCTTTGAATATATGTATCCTGATTTATTGATGTCACCCCATTAAAAAAATAAAATTATTAAAAAAAAAACACAAAAAACTTTAGGTTATTGACAAAATAAATTGACAAATACAAAACATTAAAATGATTTCTTAAAACAATCTCATTGTCATCTTAGCTATAAAATTTATATAACAGAATGTTCAAATGCTATTACCAATCATATATGAAATATTTTAAAAGAACAATATAATATTTTGCCCTGGCCAGATGGCTCAGTTGTTTAGAGCATCGTCTCAAACTTCAGAGCTTGCTGGTTTGATCCCCAGTCAGAGCACATACAGGAACAGATCAATGTTCCTCTCTCTGTCTCTCTCTCCCTTTCTCTAGGTCTACAGTCAATAATATAAACGTTAAGAAAAAAATAAATAAAAAGGACATATAATATTTTTATTTAGGAATATATTGTACAAAGTAATATAATTTTTAGTAACTCTCAAAAGATAGGTAGAACAAATGCACAAGAGGAAAATATATTAAATTGAGAAGTGTAGAAGTTTACTAGACTAAAGTTTATCTAAGGGTACATAACATAATCAAATGTCAAAACGATATGGAAATGTTTTTTCTGAATCTATGTACTCTAATTGATCGATATCACCCCATTAAAATTGTCTAAGTAAAATTTTAAAAATAGAAAAATAAAAAAATAAAGTTTATCTAAGACAATATCTGTTCAATAAGAATTAATTCATCAGCAAAACATTTTTAAGTAGCATTGCTACTTAGTAGTTTATAATTTTTCTTTGTGTATTATGAGCCCTTTTTCCAATTTATTTTATAAGTTTTTATAAAGTAAATATATTTCTTTTATTTAATATTTAAATATAGCACTATGTGCCAGTTGATGCTTTAAAGGCTTTACAATTAAAAATGTATTAAATCCTCATTTTTATTTTAAAGGTTTATTTCCTTGCTAGCACTTTCCCTACTACTACCCCAGGGATTCAAGCATTATTTGGGTAAGTCAAAGTGTGTCATTTATTTATTTCAAAACCTGTTCTTTTTAGTTCCTAGCGCAAAGAAGTTTCTTAACAAATATTTGCTCAATGCAAAAGCAAACTTAGCTTTATCTGCTATTACTCACAAGGGGAACTTTCTCCAGATAATAACTAGGGGTATTTAAACTTTTAAAAATGTCTGATGTGTTAATAATTTTACTGGTGATTTTACAAATTACACTGAAATTGCAAATATCCTTCAAGATACTATTTAAAAAAAAATTTTTTTTTATTTATTCATTTTTTTAGAGAGGAGAGGGAGAGATAGAGAGAGAAAGAGGAGAGACAGAGAGAGAGAGAAGAGGGGGAGGAGCTGGAAGCATCAACTCCCATATGTGCCTTGACCAGGCAAGCCCAGGGTTTCGAACCAGCAACCTCAGCATTTCCAGGTCGACGCTTTATCCACTGCGCCACCACAGGTCAGGCTCAAGATACTATTAACCACAAAAGTTTACCAAATATTTTTCAAGTACTTTTAAACATGAAGGCTTTATAACATAATATGATCCTAAGAATCCATAGTACTAGAAAATATTTACACCTCATGGCACAGGGTTAATTAAGCTTTAGGAAAAATAGTATAACATGCATTCTATGCTCCACTGTTGTTGTTTTTTAAACAGAGGAATCAGAATATACTTTAATGTGTTCTTGGTGACTTGTAGTTGTCATCATGTACCACAGTTATGTGATATTCTATATACTATTACAGGTATAATGTGACCACAGATGTTGATGTTGTGAATCCTGGTTTTTTTTTTGTTTGTTTTTTTTTTGTATTTTTCCAAAGCTGGAAACAGGGAGAGACAGTCAGACAGACTCCCGCATGTGCGCGACCGGGATCCACCCGGCACGCCCACCAGGGGCGACGCTCTGCCCACCAGGGGGCGATGCTCTGCCCCTCCGGGGCGTCGCTCTGCTGCGACCAGAGCCACTCTAGTGCCTGGGACAGAGGCCAAGGAGCCATCCCCAGCGCCCGGGCCATCTTTGCTCCAATGGAGCCTTGGCTGCGGGAGGGGAAGAGAGAGAGGAAGGAGAGGGGGAGGGATGGAGAAGCAAATGGGCACTTCTCCTGTGTGCCCTGGCCGGGAATCGAACCCGGGACCCCTTGCACGCCAGGCCGACGCTCTACCACTGAGCCAACCGGCCAGGGCTGTTAACAAGTTTTAATAGCCTCATGGAATTAAGTGCAAGATCATTACAAATCAGGAATCATTTTTTCCCATATTTTTGTCACTTTCTTTAGTTGTCAGGATTTGTCAAGTCCCTGAGATTAGCTAAGGACAAAACTCAAGGTCAGAGCTCGAGTAATTTGATTGAAGCACAAGACATCAGGGCGTGTAGGGGAAGAAGGTAAGCAAATAAAGAAGTAAGCAATATTCAAAAAGATATCCCAAAGAAAATGTACAATCTACCTAAAAATTCTCCATAACTTGGTTTAATTTTATCTCTTAGAATGATCTCTAAAACAGTAGAAATTTCCCAAAACATTAGCACCAGCCCAAGGGGTCAGATGCTTTATTTAACAGGTTTGAAACTAAAAATCTGATTGCCATTCATTGCCATTTTGAGAAGTTAACCCCAGAACTGAGTCAATGAACAAAAGAGAAAGACAGACAAAAAATTCTATTTTATATTAAATATCAAAAATTTTGGTAATATTAGTTCATAATTGTATAAGAATATCTTCTATTTAGAGTCAACAGGTACTTATTCATATTCATAAGCTCATAATAGGTCTATTATTCATGGAGATACTTATAATTTTATAAAAACCCTAAATAATGAGAATGATATATTTAAACATTCTTTGAAAAGGCTATCAAATCTGTATTTAATTTGAATCTTTGAAATTATTTCTTCTGCATTTAAATTTTCAAGATGGCAAAACATTTACAAATTAGGGAGACTCTCTCATATTTTAGAGCAATTTTGCTTATTTTCATATTAGTCACAGTCAAGCAAATATTATTAAAGGTGACCAGAGTATCTAACTTCTCAGTTTGCCTAGTTATCCTGTCACTAATGAAGATAGTAGATCTAATTATTTTATAAGATTATTTCCTGTTGCATTTATATCAATGCCATACTTATTTCTTCTATATCATTACTATGTATCAAATAACTTAATGTCGATCCTTACTCGCATACTGGAATCTATCGGCCCCTCAAACAGACTAGGAAGGTTACGATGCACTGTCATATATGCAGAATGTCATCTGTTAGAGGGTGCCCCAAGAAGAAGAATCCTCCTTCTAGCTGGTCAAGCACCTCAGTGATACTTTACTCTGTTCTTAGGTATTGTCAACTGAGAGAAAATATGGTATTCGAGAAGTGAGAGAGGAAGAACTATTTGTAAACTATTTTTTTTTTGTTGTTGTATTTTTCTGAAGCTGGAAACGGGGAGAGACAGTCAGACAGACTCCCGCATGCGCCCGACCGGGATCCACCGGGCACGCCCACCAGGGGTGACGCTCTGCCCACCAGGGGGCAATGCTCTGCCCCTCCGGGGCGTTGCTCTGCCGCTACCAGAGCCACTCTAGCGCCTGGGGCAGAGGCCAAGGAGCCATCCCCAGCGCCCGGGCCATCTTTGCTCCAATGGAGCCTTGGCTGCGGGAGGGGAAGAGAGAGACAGAGAGGAAGGAGGGGGAGTGGAGAAGCAAATGGGCACTTCTCCTATGTGCCCTGGCCAGGAATCGAACCTGGGTCCCCCGCACGCCAGGCCGACACTCTACCGCTGAGCCAACTGGCCAGGGCCTGTAAACTATTTTTTATTTTTAAAGTCTTTCTTCAAAAATATATACCTTCAGTTCTTAATTACTCATTTACTGTTTATTTTTCCATTTGAGTTTACTTTTGTTCTTTTTGTTTGTTTGTTTTGTTTCGTTTTCCTGCTGGAATTCAGAATTCAACATAATGTGGTTTATGTAGGTAATTGGAAGGAAAAAGAAGACCCAGACTTCTGCAAACTATTTCTATTATCTATTAAATCCTGTCAATTATTTTTCTCTCAACATCATAATTAATTTATATGTGCTAATTATTTTTCTCATAATCAGTTGGTTGTGACAACCTCCCCGCACCCCCCCCAAAATGAAAACTTCTCAGACAATCTTGTACATAGGTGTGCTGACCTACCCTGCCACTGATCTGAGTAGACCATGTAACATTTTGGGCTTTCAGATTAATCTGCTGGATTCCATATAGAGGAATTTTTCATCTCTAGGAGACAACATGCAATACTGCATCTGCTTTTCTGAAATACACGTTGCCTTTTCTTAAGTTTCCGGGTTTTACTCATGCTCTTTCTTTGTTGGAATTTATTTACTTCACATTTTGGAGGAAGCCTATTCCTACTCTTCCTTCCATACTTACAAGGAAGCACTTCCATAATCCTAATTTGAGGAGCTTTTCATCACAGGAAACCTAATGGTTTCCTGTAATGAAGCCATTGTTCCTGCTCCACCACCGCCATCACCAAACCACACCCAGTTGCCAGTTCTCTTGATATAAATCAGTGATTTTCAACCTTTTTTGAGCCGTGGTACATTTTTTACATTTACAAAATCCTGGGGCAGCCTGACCAGGTGGTGGTGCAGTGAATAGAGCGTCAAACTGGGATGTGGAAGGACCCAGGTTCGAGACCCCAAGGTTGCCAGCTTGAGCGTGGGCTCATCTGGCTTAAGCCAAAAGAAGCTCACCAGCTTGGACCCAAGGTCGCTGGCTCGAGCAAGGGGTTACTCGGTCTACTGAAGGCCCGTGGTCAAGGCACATGTGAGAGAGCAATCAATGAACAACTAAGGAGTCCCAACGAAAAACTGATGATTGATGCTTCTCATCTCTCTCCATTCCTGTCTGTCTGTCCCTATCTATCCCTCTCTCTGACTCTCTCTCTGTCCCTGTAAAAAAAATAATAAATAAAAAAAATACCCTGGGGCACACCACCTACCAAAATGACACAAATTGACACTCTAAGACAGTACATATTGTACATATAGTTAATAATATAGTTTCTAAATGTATTTATACTCACTTAGTATGAAACCTGGGCCTGTTTCAATGAACACAAAAGGGATATCCTGGCAGGAATGGTAGAAAGACACACACGAAGCTCTTCCTCAACAGTTCTCAGTCTCTCTCTGTTTTTAGTTTTTATCACAGTCAAGCTTGAGAAGCTCAGTTCACATAGATATGTGGTTGAAAACGGGAGCAATGTCAAAATACCTTTGTTGGTCAGAATGGGGAACTCCTTAGCAACAGATAACCAAAAACTGTCCAAAGGAAGATCAGCAAACTTTAGCTTTAAAGTTAGATAACATTGTGATGCATTGTATATCACCCTCTGCGGGGGCCTCTTTTAAAAAGGAAAAGGTCAAATATCTATAAACACCATCAGGATAGACATAACCAGCTGAGACTGAGGCTTCATCCAGTGGTGGCAACATTTACCTCCAATCCTGACCAGGATTAGAAATCGGGACCATGGGGAGGAGCAGCAGCTTCAACTACTCGCGAGGGCCACACAATGACAAGTGCGTGGCAGCCTGAGCAGGGACCTTCCTGGGTGTGGATGAGAGGCAGCCTACTATTGGTTCATTGCTAGTGATCGGGATTAATCCTAGAAGGTGATTGGTCAGTGAGTGTTCCCTGTGCCTCCACTCTTCCTGTCGCTGATAGCTGGAGGGATTGTGAGGGGAATGTTTATGTTCGGATGGAGGTGGCTGGTGGCAGGCCGGATATCCAGCATGGAGGCACAGTTTGGGGACCTATGTTTAATTTCCCCATGGCACACCTGACCATGTCTCATGGCACACTAGTGTGCCGCGGCACACTGGTTGAAAATCACTGATCTAAATATCATGATGGTAGGATTTTATCCACATACAGCCTAGATGTGTCCTGCATTGCTCATACCTTCAGTCTTTAATCATTGTGTATCTTCTCAGCTTTTAGATTCTCTTCCCAGATATAATGTCCTGAATAATATAATAAATGCATCTTTATTGTATTCTTCAAATATTAGAAAGCAGTTCTACTTTTACATAAAATTTTTAGCGACAGATAATGAATTATTTCAGTTGATGTAGTAGATGCCTTTATACAGACAAAATTACTGTGATCACTTTAATGATTTAAATTGAACAGGTAAAACTTTAAAAAAATCATTGCTATTTAAGATATAATAAAAATTTTAAAACATTCTAATACCCAAAAGTAGTTAAGGTAATGCATTTAATAAACTAAAGTCACGGGTTTAAGCAAACTGCTTTCCTTAATTAGGTATTAGATAATGAATAGCATTTTTTCTTTAATTAAAAAATATTTACTCAATATTACTAACAATAAACATAAACTAATTAACCATAAAATAATTTTAAAAGCTTGAAATATTACTTAGCACCGTTATTGTAACATTATAAGGTAACTTAATCCAAGCTTGATTCTATCTGCTGCTTTGACAAATATGGTTTTTTAATAAGTAATCCTGGGACATACTCTTTACTCTGGGACTTGGCATTTATTCAAGTTTTCCTCAGCTTCATTTACTGCTCACAGTCCTGCTATTTTTCTGCTTCCATCACCTTCAATCAAAGAGATTATTACAGCACTGCTTCTTCAATTTCCTGTGGTAGCTTCCTGCTACCACTTTCTTTTGGCAGAAACCAAGTGGAGAACAGAAAAGCACTCGAGATGAATTTCCACCCTATGAGAATAATTTTATCTTATCAAAAAAACAGGTTTCTTTCTCAGTCTCTTCCTCTCTCTGAGAATCTTAATTCCACCACTGGGGTAGAATAGAGGCAGCCAGTTATTTAATGAAAATAGTTTTTCTCCAATTTCTTTGGGCTCCTATGGGCAATCCACAATTTATCTCAAGATTTTTTTTTTTTTTTTAGTTAACTCTACCTGGTGCTTTGCTGGATTTAAGATCCTTTGTCAGCCTCTTTAAGAGGCTAACAGTCAAGAAAAAGTAGAATATAAATATGAATTTCAGTAAAAGCCATTCAAACATGATTTCATAAGGAAAAAAAAGTAATTAAGGACAGAGTTAATTTTTTAATTTAAGTCGATTAAAGAGACTTTGTTTACAGACACAAAATAATATACTTCATTCTTGACATTGGTAAAATATTTTTGTATTAATGTGGGGTTTTTTTTCTTTTTTAATGAAACGGTGCTCTGATGAAAGTGTTTCTTAATCAGAGTTGATGTTTCATGTTGTATAAGGGGTACCAGTAGCAATGCAATCCAAGAATGGAACAGGGAAGACTCAGTCTGATGCCTTTCTCAGACCTTAATATGGGGCTTGACTGGGATATTTATTACAAACAGTTAATGCTGATTGATTCCAAAACAAGTTGATCTCTCTTTTCTTAAAAAAGTGTGGCCCTGGTTTAATAAGTATTGTAGAGCAAAGGAAAAGAAAAATTAAAAAAAAATAATGGTTTTCTCTAGATGTTGAAAGACAGAAATTTTGTTTAAACAAAATAAAACCCATAGGAATGCAAGCTTAGAATTTTAGTGAAAATGGATAATCAGCAATCTTTTATACATTCTGTTAACCCTACAAACTAAATCCTTTGTTTTATTTTTAATTTTATTTATTCAAGCCCTGGCCGGTTGGCTCAGCGGTAGAGCGTCGGCCTGGCGTGCGGGGGGACCCAGGTTCGATTCCTGGCCAGGGCACATAGGAGAAGCGCCCATTTGCTTCTCCACCCCCATCCCCTCCTTCCTCTCTGTCTCTCTCTTCCCCTCCTGCAGCCAAGGCTCCATTGGAGCAAAGATGGCCCGGGAGCTGGGGATGGCTCCTTGGCCTCTGCTCCAGGCGCTAGAGTGGCTCTGGTCCCGGCAGAGCGACGCCCCGGATGGGCAGAGCATCGCCCCCTGGTGGGCAGAGCGTCGCCCCCTGGTGGGCAGAGCATCGCCCCTGGTGGGCGTGCTGGGTGGATCCCGGTTGGGCGCATGCGGGAGTCTGTCTGACTGTCTCTCCCTGTTTCCAGCTTCAGAAAAAAAAAATTATTTATTCATTTTAGAGGTGGGGGCGAGAGAGAAAGAGATGGGAGAGCAACAGGAGGCATCAACTCCCATATGTGCCCTGACCAGGCAAGCCTGGGGTTTTGAACTGGCGACCTCAGCATTTTAGGTCAATGCTTTATCCACTGTGCCACCACAGGTCAGGTAAATCCTTTGTTTTGTTTTGTTTTTAATATTTTGCCTGGGAAAAATTAACTTTTAGTCATTTTATCTATTGATTCATTTATTCTTTCACTAATTCAACAAAATTTGAGTTCCACATACATCTATGAATGAGATTTGGTACCTAGCCTGAAGTAGCTTACATCATAGTTAGGGAAACTATACTCCCATGTATGGACATTAACAAATGTACAGGTATTAATATTTTATGTAATTCCTAACAAAAATGTTTGTTTTAGATATACCACTTACTGATGAAAGTAAGTCTAGGAACTCCTCACAAATCCACTATGTAAAACAGTTGTTAATGGAATCACTTTTATTAAAGCTTATGTGAGGGTCCTGGAATTGTATCCCCTATATTTCCATTAGGTTCCTGCCACAAAGCCTTTGGGCCATTTGAGGGAATTTGATGCAAGGAATGAAATAAAAAAGACGGTCATGGGGTATGAGAAATACAAGAAGAATCAATTGCCTTTGGCGGTCCCATTCTGGGCCAGAGTAGTGAGGGGGGGCAGGGGACGGGTGAGCACCTACCCGCCACAGAACCCAAAGTTGGGAAGATGGGGATAGGTCCTTGGATGGAGGGTCGCAGGAGCTACAAAGCATCCCCTGGGAGGGATGTCTGGGAATAGATACAGCATTTATTGTTTCATTCTTAAAGGCAAAAAGAATATCCTTTGAGGCCCTAGAGGATTCAGCATTGTGGTTGCTGAGACTCTTTTTTGTCTTCTTTACTTTTTTGTGTGTTCTTAAAATAACACCTTTTTTTTTTTTTCTTTTAGCTGGAATATTTCTTCATTCTTGGAGAGTGGAAAAAGCTGATAACTATAGCTGCCAGAGTTTAATCGTGCTCACAAATCATAAACCTAGCCGTGAAGAACGATGCGATGAGAATTTGAACACCGAGGGGAACGGAGCAGCGGCCCCACAGCTGATAACTACTTAGGACTGTGATTAATAGCTTACACGGTCTGGGCTTCCTCGCTGGTCTCCCTGTGTTGCATTCTGCTCTCACCCTTCCTCGTATTAAGCGCACAGAGGGAAAGCCCACGTAGCCGCATTTCCTCTTCCTCACGCTCTGCCCTAGATCCCAGCATCCGCATGGGCTTTCTGCAGGGCGGTCACCCCTTGACAAGCCTTCAGCATCTACCTTGCTGCCGGGCCCGAGGGCCCCCGCCGAGCGCCTCACCTGGCGTCCAGCCGCCAGCGTCTTTGTGTTTACCTGTTATCCGGTAGTGTTATCTTCTTACACCTGCTTTTCCCATTTTTTGCTTTAAGTTTTATCTTAACATGACTTCACCTATTATACTCATGTCTGAGCGATCTTTCAAATACTCAGAGCTGAACATATTTATTGCTTAAAAACTATCAACACCTTTTCCATCATTCCGCATTTTTATTGTGTGTTTAAATGTCAGCGTCCTCCGAGGACGCATGAGTGAGCTTCCTTTGTCTTTTTATACAACACATAGCACAACCGCAGGACCTAATTACATGCTTGGTAAATAATAAAAAAATTGTTTTTTTAAGTCTGAATCTTGATTATTTTATTTCTTTAAATATGTGCTACACTGTAACCCAGTTATGTTCTCCTTATGTGGATGTAGAATTGAAAAAAGAAACCAAACAACGGACATGTTGTGAGAAATTATCATAAAGAAAAACTTCCCTTCTTTATGTGCTCCTGGAGTTTTAATCATGCTCACCATTTTAGCACATAGAGGCTAAAAGACAGAACAATGACTTTATATAAGGGTTTCTTTTGAATGCATGAGATTATTTTTTAACTTTTTTTTGTTTGTTTCATAATAGCTGCTTATCATTCCCATAAAACATCATGTTCTTTGGCATAATTATGGAATGAATAATGTTCACATATATTTTAAAGTCAAGAATTTTATTTTATTTAATTCTATTCTATTTTAAATGAGAGGAGGGGAGATAGTGAGACAGACTCCCACACGTGCCCTGAACGGGAACCACCTGGTAACCCCCAGGGGCTGATGCTCAATCACCCGAGTGGCTCACTGGTCGGGAGGGGAAGAGGGAGAGAAGGGGGAGAGGTTGGAAAAGAAGCAGATGGTCACTTCTCCTGCGGGCCGTCTAGGAATCGAACCTGCGATATCTGTATGTTCGGCTAATGCTCTATCCACTGAGCAAACTGGCCAGGGCCAAGAATTTCATAAAGTAAATTTTTAAACATTTAAGTAATTGTTAAATAGTTGAATCATTGATGATTACTGATATTTTTTGAATTAATAACTTTATTTCTAGACTTATGAAAAATAATTAGAAAGTACCCAGTTCTCACATATTTCTTACTTTGCTCCAAATTCCCCTTATTTTTATTTTATTTTATTTTTTTGCATTTTTCTGAAGCTGGAAACAGGGAGAGACAGTCAGACAGACTCCTGCATACGCCCGACCGGGATCCACCCGGCACGCCCACCAGGGGTGAAGCTCTGCCCACCAGGGGGCGATGCTCTGCCCATCCTGGGTGTCGCCATGTTGCGAACAGAGCCACTCTAGCGCCTGGGACAGAGGCCAAGGAGCCATCCCCAGCGCCCGGGCCATCTTTGCTCCAATGGAGCCTTGGCTGCGGGAGGGGAAGAGAGAGAGAGAGAGGAAAGCGCGGCGGAGGGGTGGAGAAGCAAATGGGCGCTTCTCCTGTGTGCCCTGGCCGGGAATCGAACCCAGGTCCTCCGCACGCTAGGCCAATGCTCTACCGCTGAGCCAACAGGTGAGGGCTCCCCTTATTTTTAATATGTTGCATTAGTGTAGTCCATTTGTTACAACTGATGATGAACCAATATTATTACATTATCATTGAAGCCTACTGATTACATTACACTTCTCTCTTTGTGTTGTATGTTCTATGGGTTTGACAAAGGTACAATGACACATATTCACGAGGACAGTTTTGTACAGAATACTTTCGCTAACCTAACCTTCCCTGGTGCTCTACCCATTCACCACATCTGCCTCCCACCTGGGCCCCTAAACCCCTCGCAATCACTGATCTCTTTCCCTGTTCGCACAGTTCTTTTTCATGATATCATATAGTGTTGGTATCATGCGTTTTGTTTCGAGGTTTTGCTTAAGGCTGAAGATCTGGGTTCAGAAATGATTCACAGCCTCTCCAACACCACTCAGGTACACGGTTCTCACTTCAGGCAGGTTGGGACAGCAAGGCTCACTCCACACTGCAACTACTGAAGGAGGTGTGCACAGTGGAGTCTGTATCTTTAGATATCATGATAGTATTTGAAGGTGTCTTAGGATAACCCATGCTCTTCATATCTCACACACACACACACACACACACACACACACATACACACACACACACGTGAAGAAACATCCATTTCATTGAAACATTTGAAGCTTAAATAGATATGTTTTGAAAATAGGGTCACACAACTAATGCCTTTATATTTTTTCTTCCTGATGTGGACAGCTGCCACTGCTATACACCAGCATACCCTCTCAGATGTTTACGTGTATTCACTCACACAAATCAGTTATCATGACATAAAGATCAAAGTTAATTTTACTTAGCTGTCTGCCTACACCTAGGAAACAGCTTATGGACTAGAAAATATGTGCGATTATATAATCATTGTTTTCCAGAAGTATTTCTTAGGTGTTGATTCTTTACTAAGTATTTATATTTCACCCTCAAATGTAAATGCCCGATAGTCATAATTTGAATCAGTATAATTCTAGTTCCTCTAGACAAATACTCTCACATTATTAAATTTTATTAACATTCTAACACTATCATGATAGTATTTATATAATGATTGGCTTACATGTCTGACTACATGCAAAACTGTGGGTTTCTTGATGCAAAAAGTTGGCTTACTTATTTCTGTATGTGTAGTAACCTAAAAAAAAAAAAAAGAAAGAAAAGAGACTAGGAAATTTGTCAAAAAAATGTATAAGTAAATGAAGAAATAAAAAATTAAAAGAATAAAGTATACTTTAGATCATAAATTGATGTCACATATTCACTTATTTGAGTAGAATTTTTTAAAGCTACACATTGCCTTAGATTTATATATATATATATATATATATATTTATATGCAGACATGAATTGATACATGTGTATATGTTTAGACACCACACATGAGTACATCTGGAATTCCTGCAATGTACCAGGCATTGGACTTACATACAAGTTTACTGAACCTCACCTTCTATGTAAGAGAAGGAAAGAGACCAGAAACTTACTCCAAGTCACCTAGTTCAAAAGTGACTTGACTTGCAAACTATCACTACATAACTTCAAAGTGTTTAAATTTTTATTACAGAATGATTTGAATACAGAAAGTCTGCTATTCTCCACTAATAGGGCACAATGATTAAAAAAATACTCTTTCCAAGTCCCATTATTGATAATTGGATAAGACAGGAGATCAAAAAGGAATACTTCAATTACAAATGTTATAAAAAAGCTCTCTAAGAATAGGTGGATAGAATCCTAACTTCCAAGAGATTTTAAACTCTAAAAATTAATTAAGTAAAAAACAATGTATATCTAGTTTAGAAGGAAAAGCAAGCTGTCAAAATAAAAAACATCCAAACCTATAAAGATTATGAGTATATTTGAGCAAAATTGATGGCATATGCTGGGGAGCAAAATCTCAAATACTTTACAGCGGCCCTGGCAGGCTGACTCAGTGGTAGAGCGTCCATCTGGTGTGGGGATGTCACGGGTTCGATTCCCAATCAGGGCACACAGGAGAAGTGACCATGTGCTTCTCCACCACTCCTTCTTCCCTCTCTTTCTCTCTCTGTTCCCCTCCCGCAACCATGACTTAATTAATTCCAGCACATTGGCCAAGCTGCTGAGAATGGTTTCGAGGAGCTTCCGCCTCAGGTGCTAAAAATAGCTCAGTTGCAAGCAAGGCCCCAGATGGGCAGAGCATCAGCCTCAGACCGGGGTTGCTGGGTGAATCCCAGTAGAGATGCATGAAGAAGTCTGTCTATCTCCCACCACTAGCTTAAATTAAAAAAAAAAACACACACACACACAAAAAAAACTTTGTGTAATAACAGTTTTGCAGATTCTTTTAGGCACTTGAAATTAAGAAGGTGACTAAGGAAGATTGAAGAAAGCAAAGTGGGGATTACAGGAGAGATAACAAGAATATGTGCTTTCTTGACAGGTAATACCCGTTGTGAGGGGTATTACTCCTGGTATTTCAAAGTTGTGCTAAAGCCAAGAACAATGATCAGGGATGTCCTAACACCTTTCACTAAAGAAGTTACATACAGACCTGAGGATGACTGCTGACCATGTCTTGCTCAGTTAGGAATTTAAGATCAAACCACTCTCTGAGGTTACTTTCTACAGACCTCACTTTATACCCACAAGTCTTAAAATGGTAATTTTATAATTGAGACAATATAGAAATTATAAAAATAATCTAGACACCAAAAATGTCATTTTTTTTTTGTATTTTTCTGAAGTGAAAGTGAGGAGGCGGAGAGACAGACTCCTGCATGCACCCAGCCAGGATCCACCCGGCATGCCCACCTGGGGGCAATGCTCTACCAATCTGGGATGTTACTCCATTGCAACAGAAGCCATTCTAGCACCTGATGGCCATGGAGCTGTCCTCAGCCCCTGGGAAACTTTGCTCCAATGGAGCTTTTGCTGAGGGAGGGGAAGAGAGAGAGAGAGAGAGCAAGGAGAGGGGGAAGGGTGGAGAAGCAGAAGGGCACTTCTCCTGTGTGCCCTGGGCTGGAATAAAACCCAAGAGTTCCACACCCTGGTCCAATGCTCTACCACTGAGCAAACTTGCCAAAGCCTATCATTAATTTTAATGAAGAAAATAATGAGTCAAAGATATTGTAATAGGGAGACTCCAAGATGGCAAGGAGGAGGCAAATGTTCCAACTGCCACCTCTCAGGACCAAATTGGATTACAACTTAATTTAAAAACAATCATCTGAAAAACCAACTCTGGACTACGGAAAAGAACTCTGTAACCAAAGATCACCAAAGAAGCCACACTGAGACTGGTAGGAAGGGCGGAGAAGCGGGAAGGGCTGCTCGCTTCTAGGAGCAAACAGGTGCCTGGAGGGACTCTCACTGCGGGGAGGGTCTCCCTGAGAGGGGTGGGTCACAGGGAACAGAGGAACAGCTGTCATAGGGAAGAGGGATGAAGGGATGGGATCAAAGAAGGTGAGGTTAGTGAAATTATATATACATAATACATACAGATAACAGGACAGCAAATCCCAGAGGGAAGGGAGGAGGGGGTTAGGGGAAGGGTGATAAAGGGGGTATAATGGGAGACATGGGAATAGGGATGAAGGTATTGCATTTATCAGATGCTTGAATCAATGTTAACACAATAAATTAAAATAAATAAAAAATTTAAAAAGATCTTGTAATGGGTACCAAGGAGAAGAAAAATATTCAATAGTTAGGCTTTTCGTTTCTAAGTGGTGGCTGACATTTATTTTTGATTAAGGATAAATTGAGTTGCATCACTGTTATGTATCACACACTATTAGTTGAGCTTCTACTATGTAATCAAGATCTTTGCTATGTGCTGGGATATAGCAGTGAGGCAAAAATAAATGTATTTATCCTAAGAGATTTTAGACTTTATTATTAAAGCTATTCATTAAATAAGTGATTGTACAAATTTGTGATGATTATTCTAATATGAAAGTATACATAGAAAATATACAAAGCATTGTAGGAAATAGAGTAAAAGAAATATCTGGGGGGAGCATAATAACAAAAGTTACTCTGTGCTTTTATTTATTTTTTCTAATTGAACATCGGAATGCTACCTTTAAGGCTCAAGGACCCTCGTGGAAGAGGTGGATGTGTGAGATTATAAAAGCCAGTTAAAAGAGGAACAATGGGCAAACAAATGCGACTCCATCTTAAAGCTAATTCTTCCTCTTAATTGAACTTGAACCCAGTTGCTTGATATTCCTCAGGACTGAGGATTGAACAGGAAGGGAGAGGATGATTATAACAGAGTGACATGCTTGGCCTCTTTGACTCCAAGCCTGCTTTGTTTAATAGGTTCTGTTTAGTTTGCACATAGACATGCTAATTCTTAGAGGAATTCTGCTTGTGGCTTGAGTTTTTAAAGAAAGAATCCCTTACAGTGGTTTTCAACTTTTTTTGCGCCACGGACCAGTTTAATGTCAGAAAATATTTTCACGAACCGGACTTTAGGGTGGGGTGGATAAATGCACAAAATAAAATTATGCAACCGGCGTAAAAACTGTGGTATTTTTAAATATAATTGTCGAACTTACGAGAAAAGCGTCAAGAGTGAGTCTTAGATGGATGTAACAGAGGGAATCTGACATCGTTCAGACTTAAATATAAATAAAACGAAAATAATGTAAGTTAATTATTCTTTCTCTGCCGACCGGTACCAAATGGCCCACAGACCGGTACCAGTCCGCAGCCTGGGGGTTGGGGACCACTGCCTTACTAGAAAGTGCATCTACCAAGAACGTAAGGGAAGTATGTATTGTCTACTAAAGGTTTGTGGAAGCTGTGACTGGACTCACATGAACTAAATGGTTCACAAACTCAGGCATTTTTTCTCAACCCATGCTAGCACCTAAATATCTGTGGTCCTCAATAACAGCTTGTCCAACTCACCATCTCTTCCCCTGACAGAGAAGAAGCCTGAACTCCGTACTTTCTAAAGATGAATTTGAGGCACCAGTAAGACTCCCATGTTTTTAGTTGGCACCTTCTTGATCAATAAACCCTTCTTTCCTAAGAAGAAAAAAGTGCCAGAGATACGTAGTCTAGGGATCAGGAAACACCATCCAGTGGCTGAAACTTGTAAGACCCTTCAGAGTCACATGTTATTAGAAACCATGCGAAAATAAATAGACTTATGAATACATAAATCTGATCTGCATTTCTATCAAAACCTGAATTGCATCACCATGGCATCAGTGTGGTGCCCGTTTAGTTAACTTTTAAGTTTGTTCAAAAATCATGAAGTAGAGAATTCCAGAGTATAGCCATCTTTCTCCTTCTTTTCTCCCCAGCCTGTGTTTGTTCTTCCCTGAGAAAGCTCTGGAGATCCCGTTTTCTTCTACCCTACAAAGATGCATTGGTAGCTCTGCATGACAGAATCTCTTTGTTAAATGAGATTCAGGGAAACTGATTGCTCTGTGCAGAAAGAAGAAATTGTCCCCCTGTTCCATCTCTATCATATTCATAGATATGCTCTACCCATCTGTCTATCTATCATCTATCTATCTATCTATCTATCTATCTATCATCTATCAATCATTTATCATCTATTTATCATCTCTCTAACTCTCATTCGTCTAGCTATCTACCAACCTACTCAATTCTGCTTACCTACCTAGCTACCTATTGTGGGGTGTGTAGAAAGAATGGTGCAAAGATGGTGGAGGGACTCCATAGAGAAGATAACAAGGCGAGCCAATGGGCCACGTGCCACTGAAATGTGCAATCTTAACTCTCTTCTTGTTTCTCACAGATATTCAGACATACCTGTTTATTCTCCCATATTATCTTACTATTTGCATGTTTCCCAGATCACATAATATAATTTTTATTGCCTACTATATTGCTTACTTATTGTGAGGCAATATTAAATTCTGGATAAGAGTGGTTTAAGTAAATGTAAATAGTTGCACTTTTTATTCATTTCATATTCTCAGAAAACAGCCTCCTATATATTCAGTTTATATATATCTATATATCTATATACACAATTTTGTAAATTATTTATGTTAATCAAGAACTTAACCCTCTCTTTAAATGAAATGGCCGTGTCGGTAGAACTGACACTATCTATGGCATCAATAGTGAAGGTAAGCTAGGTTCTCCTAGGGCAGGAGATATGATTGCAGCTCAGTCCTACATATCATACCATTCAGTCCACATCATACGTCTTGACTGGTTCAGACATTGTATTTTTGTCATTTGCAAATACTAATAAAATTATTTGGGAAAACTATGTTCAGTTTGGTATGATCAACAATGTTCATCACTAATCCATATATCCTGAGGCTCTATAAATGATTGATTTCATTAATATAGCAGTCTTTTTGTACTAATTATTGTCATCACTATTACGACTGTATTTTAACTGATTGACAGTTTTGTTGGTACGTTATCAGCAATAGAGAATTTTCATCATAATCGCATCGTACATTGATAAAATTTTCTAAAGGTATCTCTGTTGATCCTTCATGAGAACAAGATGCTAAGAAAGTGGAGAAGATGGGATTTCTGCAGTGCTGTAATTATTTGAAATGATTTTCCACCATTTTAATACAAGGATTTAAATCTTACATAATATGATAAAAATTCTTATCCTCTAAATAATTTATGAAAATAGCTGAAGTAAATACAGTCTTTAAATGCATACGTTTTACGAAAAGTGGTATATTATTTATTCTTCTTGCAATTCTACTATATAAAAACAAAGGTTATGTTACGGAAGGTAAACAAGAAAAAAATAGATGAACTTTAAAAAATGTGCTTTTTATTTTCCTTTTTTAGTATCATGGAGTATTGTGTTATACATTAGTTGTTAGAAATGTTTGGATTAGTAGACATAATTAATAAAAATATTTAAATAACACATTGTAGAGGACTTTTTAAATGCCTTGTTTCAGAATGAAATAGTAAAAAATGTTAAAAATTGAAAACGTACAAATATAGGCCTTGACCAGTTGGCTCAATGGATTCAGTGACGAATCAGAGTGTGGAAGTCCCAGGTTTGATTCCCAGTCAGAGCACACAGAAGAAGCGACCATCAGCTTATATTCCCCCTCCCTCTCTCCCTTTTCTCTCTTTCCCCTCTTTTGACAGTGGCTTGACTGGTTCAAGCATCAGCCTTAGGCACTGAGGATATCTCAGTTGATTGAAGCATCGGCCCTAAATCTGGGTTGCCAGGTGGATCTCGACTGGAGCATATGTGGGAGTCTGTCTCTCTATCTCCCTTCCTCTCGCTTTAAAAAAAAATACAAATATTGATTCAAATATTAAATGTCACTTATTTGGGGGATTAATTAATTCAATAAATAATTTTAATCTTCATTTTCCACATCAGAAGAATTTAAGTCATATTTTCTTCTTAGAATTGCTTTGTGAATTGAATGGGTAATATTTATACCAGCTGTGAAACACCTAATGCAAGGTTTGAACCATAGTAGGTGCTAAAGAATACTGACTGGTGAGGATAATAATGATGCTGCTGCTGATGATAACAATGAAGAGGAAATAATCAAGACAAAGACTGGCATTGAAGGTATTGAATAAATACTAGTTTGCTTTCTTTAGAAAATATCATTTTTGACTTAATGCAAGGTTCTAAAGTGTTACTAGTAAGAGCAGGAGCCATACCTGGAGTTCACTCAGAATTATGGTGAGTAGATTTTGAATTCACACAGTGAAATAATATTATGGGGGAAGAATTACTTAATAATCTTTGAATTTTATTGGAAGTAAATTCCAACCAAATGCTGGTGGTATGGATAGAGAAGAAGGAAGAAAGCCTTGAATTTGGTAACTGAAAAAAAGAAGATGTAAACAAAATAGGCAACAATATAAAAAAAAAGTTTATAAGTTCATTTAACCAATTCCCCTAGATAATGCTTTACTTTTCACCTCTTATTTTTTAATGAACCAGAAATTTATCTTGTGGAATCTTAAAAATATCAGTAATTATGTGAATATAGATAAGAGAAAAATGTGGAAAATTATAATGATAATTTGGTAACATATAATTAAACTTATTTTGAACAATCTTGATGACATTTAATGGTTTTCTTTTTTAAAAAAAATTTTATTTATTCATTTTTTTTAGAGAGGAGAGGGAGAGAGAGAGAGAGAGACAGAGAAAGAGAAAGGGGGAGGAGCTGGAAGCATCAACTCCCATATGTGTCTTGACCAGGCAAGCCCAGGGTTTCAAACCGGCAACCTCAGCATTTCCAGGTTGACGCTTTATCCACTGCTCCACCACAGGTCAGGCTAAAAAAAAGACCCTTTATTTATTTATTTTTTTAATTTATTCATTTTTAGAGAGGAGAGAGACAGAGAGGAAGAGAGAGGAGAGAGAGACAGAGAGAGAGAAGGGGGGAGGAGCTGGAAGCATCAACTCCCATATGTGCCTTGACCAGGCAAGCCCAGGGTTTCGAACCGGCAACCTCAGCATTTCCAGGTCGACGCTTTATCCACTGCGCCAACACAGGTCAGGCGAAAAGAACCAGACTTTTTTTTTTTTTTTTTTTTTCTTTACAGGGACAGAGAGAGAGTCAGAGAGAGGGATAGATAGGGACAGACAGACAGGAACAAAGAGAGATGAAAAGCATCAATCATCAGTTTTTCGTTGCGATATCTTAGTTGTTCATTGATTGCTTTCTTATATGTGCCTTGACCATGGGGCTACAGCAGACCGAGTAACTCCTTGCTTGAGAATGATTTTCAAAATATACTTAACTCACTTGACACGAATATTCCTTAATACCTTCAAAAGAAGATCTTCACTTTCTCTCATCTTCTCATTTTTATGGCTCTTTGATGAAATGTTATCTCTAAGGCATAAAGATATCTTTAAGCCATGTTTGTTGTACTGTAGAATAAACTTCCCTGAAGGAACTGCTACAGATCATATGCCTTGATATTCAACAGCTTATTTCCTGAAAGGCTGGAAAAATTATATAAGAAATTTTTGCCTCCTTTTAAAATAAACTAAGAAGTGGTTGTTCTAATGTCTAATGTAGGAAATAAGCCATATCTACAATATTTCAGACTTTGAAAATAAAAAGAAAGGGTGCTTTAATTATTTTCATCTTGTTATTTTTAAAGTAGATTTTTTTTGTAGGTTTGTAGGAGAATTCTTACATTACTAACATGTCTCAAAAATACTGAAATAAAGAGACTTTAAAAGATGGAAGATTTTTATTAAAAAATAGCCCTTATCACTATTTTATACTTGCAATTATAAGAAAAGCTATTCTTCACTTTACATTTCAGTTGTGTGATAGCTGGTTATGTGGCATTTTCACACTTCCCCTAGTAAACACACATCTGTCATCTGTGTATATCTGATACTACTATACAATATTGTATAAATATCATGCAACTATATTAATGTATATGTGTGCCTGTGTTTGTATTTTTTCTTTCCATGGTAATCTCAGGAATATTCAATTAAATTGTATTTCCTTCTTTTGATAAAGACTATTCAATAGTAGCTCTGTTATTAAAATGACAAATTATTATAAAATCATTCACATGGTATCCAAAGGAGATTGTTTTATTTTTGAGATAATAACACTTAATTTGTAAGATACTTTTAAAAAGCTATTGTGTTTCTTTTAAAAGGCTTTTTGAGCCTGACCAAATGGTGGCACAGTGGATAGAGAGTCCCACTGGGATGCAGAGGACCCAGGTTTGAAACCCAGAAGTTGCCAGCTTGAGTACGGGCTCATCAGGTTTGAGCAATGCTCACCATCTTAAATCCAAGGTTGCTGACTTGAGCAAGGGGTCACTGGGTCTACTGTAGCCCCCTGGTCAAGGCACATGTGAGAAAGCGATCAGTGAACAACTAAGGTGCCTCAATGAAGAATTGATGCTTCTCATTTCTCTCCCTTCCTGTCAGCCTGTGTCTCTCTCTCTGTCTTTATCACCAAAAGAAAAGCTTTTTGTATTACAATTTGAACTACAAATTAGGAAATAATATCCTTAATTATTAGAAAATTACCAAAAGGAAACTAAGTTATCTATGTATGAAAGCTGGAGAAATAACTTAAAAACAAATGTACAGATTTTTTTCAGAATAAATTTTTAATAAACATTTGATATATTAATAAAATTTAAAATTATTTCTAAATATTGAATGATGCTACTTGTTCAGTCAAACTTATTATTTAGGTTTATTAACTTTGTTAAATTTATTGCTGTAACATTGGTTAATAAAACTATCTAGGTATCAAGTGTAGAGTTCTACAATTTATCATTTGTATATTGCATTGTGTTGTCACCACCCTGTTAAGTCTTTTTCATCACCATAGGTTTATGCCTGTTACCTCTCCCCTACCTCATTTCCCTCTGGTAACCACCATATTTTTGTGTGTGTCTACAAGTTTTTGTTTCTTTGTCTTGTTTATTTTTTATTTTTTAAAGATTCCTTTTTAAAAAGAATTTCATTTATTCAGTTTTTTAGAGACAGGGGAGAGAGAAAGAGAGAGAGAAGGGGCAAGAGCAGGAAGTATCACTCCCAGATGTGCTCTGACCAGGCAAGCCCAGGGTTTTAAACTAGCAACCTCAGCATTCCTGGTCAATGCTTTATCTACTGAGTGACCACAGGTCAGGCTGTCTTATTTGTTTACTTGTTGCTTTTACTTTTATATCTCACATGTCGGAGAAATCATATGCTTCTTGACTTGTCCATGTGACTTATTTCACTTAGCATGATATTTCTCAAGATTCATCTACGGTATTTTGTCATAAATAGTAGTATTGCATCTTTCCTTATGGCTGAGTAGTATATATGCACCACATCTTCTTTATCAACTCCAGTCCTTGTTTATCAAAAGACCTTTCAGTTGTTTTCATCTCTTGGTCACCATGTGCAATGCTGCAATGAACAGAGGAGTACACATATATATATTTACAAACATATTTAAAATATTTAGATAGATACCAAGAAGAGTGGTTGCTGGGTCAAAAAGTAACTCTATTATTAATGTTTTGAGGAACCTCCATACCATTTTTCATAGAGCTTATACCAATCTACATACCTACCAGCAGTATATAAGAGTTCCTTTTTTCTACAGCCTCTCCAACATTTGTTCTTACTTGTCTTGTTGATAATAGCTATTCTAACAAGTATTAGCTGGTATCTAATTGTAGTTTTGATTTGCATTTTCCTAATAGATAGTCAAGTTTAGCCTTTTTCTATATATCTGTTGGTCATTTATATGTTTTCTTGGGGAAGGTATCTGTTCAGGTCCTCTACCTATATTTTAATTTGATTGTTTGTTATTTTGTTATTGAGTTGTTTGAGTTCTTTATATATGTTAGAGGTTAATTATTACCAGAGGTATTGTTTGCAAATATCTTCTCTCCTTTGGTTGGTTGTCATTTTTGTTGTTGTTGATTTCTTTTGCTTTGCAGAAGCTTTTGAGTTTAATATAGTACATTTATTTATTTTGGTTTTAGAGAAATTGCCTTTGAGATCAAATTCATAAAGTGTTCTCTAGGACCAACATACATAAATTTGGGACCTGTGTTTTCCTCTGTGTATTTTATTGTTTCTGATTATATATTTAGGTATTTGATCCATTTTAATTTAATTTTTGTTTATAGAAATAAGCAGTAGTCTAGTTTCATTCTGCTAGCTTTCTAATTTTCCCTGCACCATTTATTGAAGTGGCTTTATTTTTCATCATTGTATTTTTTGGCTCCTTTCTCAAAAATTATTTGCCCCACATAAAAGTGAACTTATTTCTAGGCTTTTACTTCTGTTCCATTGATCTGCATGTTTTTCTGCCCATACCACATTGTTTGCTTGTCTCTTTATAGAAAAATTTAATACTTCTGGCTTTTTCTTTTTTCTCTTCTCAGAATTGTTTTGGTTATTGGGGCCTACTGTGGTTTCATACAAATCTAATAACTTTTTTTGTTATATTCCTTTAAAAAAATTTAGGTTTTTAATATCTGAGTTCCCTCTTATGAATATATTTTTGCTTCAATTTGATTGACTTTCTAACGTTTTGATATAGCAGTTATATCAGAATATATATATAGAATTTTGATTAATGAAATAATACTATTTGAAGAGCAATTCTTTACAAAATATTGTCCTAGAAATAAAAAGAATGAAACAAATGTAAGATTTTAGATATTAAAGAGTTTATGTTTAATAAAGAAAAGGCATATTAAAATGGATAAATTTTGATAGAACATTGTAAAATGTAATAATTAAACTGTGAATGTTATTCTGTGGGAATTCAAAAACTGTAATTCATTATTTTCTCAAAATTTTTTCTATGTTCTCTGTCATAATGCGACCATTTTGTTTCTTTCCATTTCTATAATGTTAAATAGTAATTGGTTTATGAAAAAGAATCTTACTATTTGATGGTTTCTTACAATGTTGTTAGTGAATACTGAATTAGTATGAAAGTAAATAAAGAACAGCTATCTATAGCACATTACATATTCTCATTATATTAGGGCAATATTTTTATAAATATGTCTGTATCCATTTATTTTGCCTGACCTGTGGTGGTGCAATGGATAAAGCATCAACCTGGGATGCTGAGGTCACCAGTTCGAAACCCAGGGCTTTCCTGGTTAAGGCACATGTGGGAGCTGATGCTCCCTGTTTCTCCCCCCTCCTTTTCTCTCTCTCTTTCTCCCCTCTCAAAAATAAATTTTAAAAAATTATTTTAAAATGATACAATTAAAAATTGTAACAAAAATGTGTTATTTTGATAACAATGTAATCTATTTTAAGTAAGAAACTTGGAAAAAAATGGGCAGAAATTAAAACCCTGTACATAACTGATAGGATAATTTATTTTTAAACCTCTATTTAATAATACAAATGTCAATATCTGATACAGTGTTTCAATTCTACTTGTGTTTTCGCTTCTTTCTGGCATTTCTATAAAGCATGTACACGCTTTCATTCAGGAGGCAGAAATGTATGGCTTGCAAATATGCAAAACACACTAGCCATTGGATAATATGATGATAAATAAAATAAAATCTTTTGATTAAGGAATTCAAAAGATATGAGGAGAGACTGTGAAGAGACAGCCCATTACAATTCTAAACGATACAGTGTGAAAACATACATTGGGGGAAATTTGGAAGCAAGAAATCAATCCCTAGTAGAAGTCTGAGAGAGAGAACACTCTTCAGGTAGAAGAAGAATCTCAGAGGAGCACTGCAGGGGATGTACAAGTTAACACAGTCGAAGAGCAAAGTGATGAGGCATGTACCCTGCCTGCAGATGCAGAGTAAAAGGAAAGCGAACCTTGAAAGGATACTTGAATTAGAATGACGTTAAAATTTAGTGACTTTTGCCCTGGCTGGTTGGCTCAGTGGTAGAGTGTCGGCCTGGCGTGCGTGCGGGAGTCCCTGGTTCAATTCCCAGCCAGGGCACACAGGAGAAGCGCCCATCTGCTTCTCCACCCCTCCCCCTCTCCTTCCTCTCTGTCTCTCTCTTCCCCTCCCGCAGCCGAGGCTCCATTGGAGCAAAGTTGGCCCAGGCGCTGGGGATGGCTCTGTGGCCTCTGCCTCAGGTGCTAGAATGGCTCTGATTGGGGCAGAGCGACGCCCCAAGAAGGGCAGAGCATCGCCCCCTGGTGGGCATGCCGGGTGGATCCCGGTCGGGCGCATGCGGGAGTCTGTCTGACTCCCTCCCGGTTTCCAGCTTCAGGGGAAAAAAAAAAAATTAGTGACTTTTTAAGTCCTTTAATAACATTCTTGGCAGTTTATCCAGAAAACAATGCAGAACCTCTGCAATAATGCAAGAAGAAAGTGAGGACCAGATTTCTGTCCTAGAAAAGTCACCAGTAAGAAACAGCGTGTGTATACGTCACAACGATGTTAGCAGCTTTTGGATTCATTGTCAGAAGTATATGTTGCTTGTCGAAGGTTTAGGATAAACGGGAAAATATATTGCCTTGAATTGTAGGGTGTTCTATACCCTGGTAAAATGTAAGCTTCCTGATGATGGAGGCCGTACCTTTGATTCCACACAGAGTATTTTACATAAGAAGATATAAATGACCCGATTTTAAAGTGATTGACAGCTTCCTCCTTGTTAGAAGATGTTAGGATGTCTGCCAGATTATGTGAACACAGTTTTCATAGGAAATGGGCTCTCTGTGCATGCTTCTGCTCTTCAGCAACGGTTTCACTGACTTCTGTTTTAACCTTTAAAAAAAAAACCTAGACTAAACAAACATTAATTATAGTCATCACAGTAAGATAAGAAGACAAATTGAGTTTTCTGCTTCTACAAAACAGTATCTCAGTGGTAAAGTATTTTTTCCCCTGGTCTCTTAAAGGAGATTATTTTGTAGAAGTCCAATGTTACCAAGAAATTGGTAGTGTTTATTGCTTGTCTGTAATGGAAATTACATTTTATGGGGAATTGAGATTGATTACCCTTATCTTGACAAGTGAAGATTGAGGGCATATTCTATGGAAAAGTGTACAGTCTCAACCGCGAAGAGAAAATATTTAACACCTTAGATACTAGGTTTTTAAGGTCACATTTGTAGTGAGGGTCTGTTTGATGCAAACATATCTAATTTAAAAAATAACCTTATTTAAGACTTCTATAGTGAATTATTTTACTTTTAATATTTTTTCCTAAAGCAAAAATAATAGCCCTACTTTGTTGATTAAAATAAAATCTGGTCTGGACTCAGTTTTATTTATTAAAAATAATAAGGAAAGAATTAGGAGAAATATAGAGTCAAATTAAATTATAATTCTTATGAGAAACATTACCATGTATTTTCTATAGTCAGTACTATGGAATCCAAAATAATACGGGTATCTGTAAAATATATTTCTCAACCCTCATCCTTACCCTGTGCTCTTAGAAATGAAAAAGAATATGTTTTCTAGTAATATAAAATGTTTTTTTTAACAGTATAGTCTCTATAAAATAGAAGTTCTAGTTGGGCCTGTCAAACTGCCTGCATACACATTGTGGTACATGTGTCCCTGGTATTAGATTCATTGGCTTAATGCTAGTGACTTAAAAAAAAAATGGTTGAGAATAACCAAGATCCGGTTATAAGATAAATGAGTTCTAAAGCTGTAACACACAGCTAAATTGTGACTGAAACTAACAATACTGTAGTGTGTATTTGAAAGTTTCTAAGAGAGTAGATCTTAAAAGTTCTCATCACAAGAAAAAAAACTACATGATATGATAGATGTTAATTTATAATAATAGTTATACCTATCAAATTATGTTTTACACAGAAAACTAATACAATATTGTATGTCAATCATATCTCAATAAAGTAAAAAATATTTTAAAATGTAGCTAATACCTGAGCATTCTATCTTTTTTTTTTTTTTGGTGAGAGGAGGGGGAGATACTGAGGCAGATGCCTCATGGGTCCCAACCAAAATACATTCATCAACCCCATCTGAAGCTAATGCTTGAATACTGAGCTATTTTTAGCACCTGAGGCTGATGTGCTCAGACCAACCAATCCATCCTCAGTGTACAGGGCCACACTCAAACCAATTGAGCCACTGACTGTGGGATGGAAAGAGGGAGAGAAAGGGGAGAGGGGAGAGAAGCAGATGGTTGTTACTCTTGTATGCCCTGACTGGGAATTGAATCTGTAATGTTTATACTCTGAGCCAACACTACCCACTGATACACCAGCCAGGGCCTCTATCTTATTACTAATTTAGAAGGCAAATTAAAAGAAAAAAAAAACCTATGAGATTATATAAATATGTATTTTAAGATACAACTGTTGAATCTCACTATATTGTTTCATTGTTTCAATATCAGGATGCCTAGGGATTAAATTTAATACTGAATTTTGGAGAATATCAATTGAGATCAGTTTAAGTGGTTATAGATCTTATCTAGAGGCACAGGTAAAAGTTCATCTTTCGGGAGATATTTTCATACTGTCAATTGATATTTCACTGTTCAAGAAACATTTCTTGGATTCCAAAAAGATTTTACACCTAGGCCATAAATATCCTCAGAGGAGGAAACTTCAATCTTCTTATAACCATTAATAACTTTACTATTATCTGGTTATCAACTTGCCGTCCAACTGAGGACTTGAATCTAATTCATAGTATTTTCTATCACAGTAAGCTTGGAGCATGAAATATTGCCCAAAGAGAATTCTTCTAGTTAGGCACTGTGCATACAAAATATAACAAGGCAGACTCATCCAGCGAGGCACTATGAAATGAAGGGTCGTGGAGTAGGTCAGGATAGCTGTAAAAGCATGGAAGAGGACAGTGATTACCTGGACTTATTTCATGACGTGCCTAAGGCAGAGCTCAACTTCAGTGGCAGTATCATTGTTGTATTAGAAATAAGCTTTAACACTCAGTTAATTTGCTTTACCTGAAGAATAAAGCTGGTTCCTTACTGATCATTATAAATACAATACTTGAATGTATAACACACAGGGTTATAGAGAAAACTGAACCTGTAAAAAAATTGTTTGGCTTAATAGAATTTTATCTGAAAGATCAATGTACAAATCTCTTTGAATTTAAATTATTGACCATCTTTATATTATTAAATATTTATACATTGTCTGAAGGTGAAGATTTACTGACCATTTATACAATTCGAACAAAAGATAATTTCATTATACAATATGATATACATTAAATTCTAAAAATGATTTTTTTGTGAAATATATATGTATTTTTGAAATAGAAGAGATCTTTTTTATTTTTACTATGCAATGGAAGTTTGAAATTTGAATTATTTAGAAGTATATCATTAAATAATATATTAAATATTAATATAAAATTTTTGATGTTGAAAAAGAACAAAAATTGTATACCATCTTTCACAGAACTTCAGAGAAAATTTATCACAATACTATTTTTAATTGAAGTTTAAAACCAACTTTAAGTTGTAATGGAAATGACATAGTTTTAATTAGGTCAGCATGCTTTGTGGGTACTGTATTTGTACAAGTTAATTTAGTCCAGATACATAATTTCAAATGTCACATGTGTGTAGAATGTACTCAAAAAATATTTATCAGATAAAAGTATATGTGATGGCTAACTAAAAGTATTTTGTCAGTTGGTATTACACATGAAATGTCAATACTAAATAAAAGCATCAAAGCACTAAAATTAGAATTATCTAACACAAAGGAAGTATATGATTTCACCATGATTGTCAGAGTTTATGGGATTAGACATTTTATCCTTTGAGTTACCAGCTCAGAGAATGATTATTCCTTACTTTTATTTATGAATCTGAATAAGTGTAGTGCTGACCCTAGCTACTGCATATTTGACTTTTATTCCTCAGCACGGCCTATGATTATTTGGCTCTGAGGATTATGTATATCCCCTTCAGTATGCCCTTCGCTTTACTTTGTGAATGCTCCAGATCCTTTGACCTCCTCCTGCTGATCAAGGGACACAATTGTAAGTTGCAAATATAGAGCAATTTTTTATTTCTTTGATGTTTTCAAAGCGATTGAATAATTTCATGCTGAGCGTAAAGTAACTGGAGGTAAAGAATATTTTAAGATATGTGATCGAAAAGGTGTGAGATACATGACAAATACTGTTTCTTGTTAATAATGTATCTTTCTCACCCCTATCTTATTTATAACAGTTCTGTCCCAAGAAATTTTGTCAGCTAAAAGCTTCTTGGAATTTTAAATAGATATCCCAAATAATACTTTTAATAAAAATGACCTGTTACACTATGAATAACTACACATCAATGAAATCAATATGATGGTTAGTCTTAATTTATAGAATAAGTTCTATTGAAATTAAACAAGCAAAGGAAATTTGTAAATGCAATATTTGCAACTAGGTGTAAAGAGCAACTAACAAATTCCTTGAGGCAGATCCAGATAGAGATTCTAGTCCTGTCTTTGGGTCAGATTGGAAGGTTGTTTAATCTTTAAACTTTAGTGTCTTCTATTCAATAATTTTAATCAGACAAACCTCACGAATTGTTAAAAGAGATGAATACCACAGTATACACAAAGTACTGCGTGGTTCTTGGCACATAGTAGGTGCTTACTGAATGACCAATTTCACTTTTCTCTTTTTCATCTGTATTCAGTGATTCAAAAACTTTTAGTATAATAAATCTACCTTTAAACATGTATTGGTTTTCCTTCTTTCATTGATAGAGAGAGCATTTACACTGAAATTAAAGTGAATATATACTATCTTATTTTTTACCGTAGTTTTCAAGGGATCTCAAAGCAAAGACTCAGACACTTGTGACAGCTGTTGTAATAAATTCAAGAGCTATTGTTTTAAGAGGATTGTATGATACCTACAAAACTCAAACGCTACAGTTGTTAGTTTTTATTTTTGCATTTTACCTAACCACTTTGTTACCAGACTTTACAACAGGTTCTTCAGTCTCAATGTCATAGAAATGAGCACTGAGCTGAGCACAAGTTTAAGCAGATAAAGTGTACTGAAAAGAGCTTGAGTCTAACAAAAAAGAGAAGTCACATTCCAGAGGGGTTCTTGTGGATCACTTATTTATAGCCTTTGGGTGGTTGTAGGGCTTGGGTGTAAGAATGAGGTCAGTTGTTTTACCATTGTTATCTGGAGGGGGTTGATAGTCCCAGATGTTTTCCATGGTTAGTGGACCTCTAAAATAACTTGCACAAGTATTCTCCTTACCATGACTGTTTTACAGAACATGATTTTAAAATAAGATGTTATTGTCATATATTCTTTCTTTTATGGAAGTGGTTAAGCTAATTTCAAATATAAAATCTCACTAAAAGCAAGAATTCACAATAAGGCCACTAAGATGGAGTTCAGCAGTTATTCTATACTTTCCCAACTTCAAATAAATAAAAATATTTTTGTGATGCCTCAAATTATTTCCTGTTGTGCTAAGAATTTATTTTAAAATGACAATGATTCATATATTTCAGCTAGATGTGTGTTAATTATTTCATGAAAAATAAAAATATATCACTTAACTATTTTATTTTATTTTTTTAACTATTTTAATTAAATTATGCATACAGAAATAAAGTCCAATGTGTCTTCTGAAAATAAAGTTGGTGATTAATTGCAAGTCAAAATCTCCTTCTTTCTTTACTCCGCCTATATACTTTTTCTTAAGTGTGAATTTTTATGTTATTAATAATTAATTTTCATATATACATCCTCAATTTCTTAAAAGTAGCTAAATTTGACTAGATTTTATTCTCTAGTCACAAATTAAGTTATATTTCTTTATAGATATTTAACAAGGCTTGTTAAAACTCATTCACTTTATAAAGTTTTATGCCTGTGTATTATCAAAATCTATTTCATATATACATATATCATTTGTCATTTATACAAACTTTTAATTAATTAATTTTTTTAAAATTTATTATTTTATTTTACTTATTCATTTTAGAGAGGAGAGAGAGAGGAGAGAGAGACAGGGGGGAGGAGCTGGAAGCATCAACTCCCATATGTGCCTTGACCAGGCAAGCCCAGGGTTTCGAACCGGCGACCTCAGCATTTCCAGGTCGACGCTTTATCCACTGCGCCACTACAGGTCAGGCCTAATTAATTAATTAATTAACATTTTATTGCTCTACTTACACAAGTCAGAAAAAAAGTTGTTTTATTTGTCTTTAGCCATTTCTCATAGTTTACAAAAAACCACCATATTTAAAAACAAATAATAATTATAAATATAAGAGATAGCTATATAACTAAATGCTTATTACATTAATTTTTGGTAGATTATTCTCCTCATTTGAAAACATGATGGCTTGGTAAAAACTTTTTTTTTTCCGGAAGTTAGAAGTGGAGAAGCAGTCAGACAGACTCCTACATGGGCCCAACTGGGATCCACCTGGCATGCCCTCCAGGGGGCGATGCTCTGCCCATCTGAGGCATCACTCCACTGTGGCTGGAGCCATTCTAGAGCCTGAGGCAGAAGCCATGGAGCTGTCCTCGGTTCCCGGGCCAACTTTGCTCCAATGGAACCTTGGTTGTGGGAAGGGAAAAGAGAGACAGAGAGGAAGGAGGGGGGAAGGGTGGGGAAGCAGATGGGCGCTTCTCCTGTGTGCCCTGGCCAGGAATCAAACCGGGGACTTCCACACACTGGGCCGACACTCTACTGCTGAGCCAACCGACCAGGGAAAAACTTAACCTTAAAATTAAGGAGATATTGCCCTGTTCAAATAGCTCAGTTGGTTAGAGCATAGTCCCAAAGCTCAGAGGCTGCCGGTTCAATCCCCACTCAGGACACACACAGGAACAGATATTCCTCTCTCCTAGTCTTTTTCCCTCTCTCTCTCTAAAGTCAATAAAAAAATAAACATTAAAAAAATTAAAGGACATATTCTGCTTTAAAGAGTACAAAATGTCAAATTACACTTTAATGTCTTATAATTCTTTAATGTTTTCTTATTAGAATTCTTCATTCTCTCTATATTTATGAGTCAACCAGCTTCACATAGTAAACCACCACTCAGATGGGGCAAGTGGAAAATGGTCATTCTCTTTTCAAATGTAAATATGAATATACCTTTGAGTGTATAATTTACTCATTATTTCCTTTTTATTTCTTAATTTGATATTAAACATTTATTTAATATTAAGAATGTGCATTTCTTTGCCAATTATATGCATCAAATAACACACTAAATCAGCTGAATTTTTTTACATAGTCTAAGTAAATAATTCATGTCTAGAAGACTGTAAGAACATTTTAAGTCCTGACTTTGATTATCTTGTACTTACAGATATATCTATCAAAGGGAAAATTGATACTTTATGTATCTATCGATATGTTTATAATTATTTATCATCTATTTATCTATTTATCTATTATCTATCTACCTATTTATCTATCTTTGTTAGTAGACTAATAGAAACATAACTTTTATCTAGTATTTCACTTCTGAATTGCAGACAAAATTATCCACCAAATTTTTTGCATTAGGTTCAAATTCCCTCAGAGACATTCTTATTTTTTTCTGTTTTATTACCAACATAAAGTCAGAGAATGTACCTGATATACCTTAGAAATGCTCTTTTCATTGTATACCTACCAACATAACTTGATTCAGAACATCATATATATTTATTATAGCTATCACAGTGGCCTCCTTAACATGATGCTTCTTATCTCTACATCAACCTGTATTTTTAACTATTTTCTAGCATATGTTGGAACATAGGATAATGTTTGTATACAAGATAATACCTAGACTTCTAAGCATGCCATGCAAAAATATATATTTATCTTCTGATTTCCAGGTACTTGGTCTCAATCCATCTGTACATGGCTATAGTAAGAGACAAACAGGATACTATATAATGATAAAGGGAGCATTTCAACAAGAGGATATCATCATTGTAAACATTTATACATCTAACATAATATAGCTCCTAAATATGTAAAGCAAATCTTGATGGGCATAAAGGGAAAGATTGACCATAATAAAGTCATAGCAGGGATTTTTATTTTTATTACAGAGACAGAGAGAGAGCCAGAGAGAGGAACAGATAGGGACAGACAGACAGGAACGGAGAGAGATGAGAAGCATCAATCATTAGTTTTTTGTTGCAACACCTTAGTTGTTCATTGATTACTTTCTCATATGTGCCTTGACTCTGGGCCTTCAGCAGACCGAGTAACCCCTTGCTCAAGCCAGCGACCTTGGGTCCAAGCTGGTGAGCTTTGCTCAAACCAAATGAGCCTGCACTTAAGCTGGCGACCTCGGGGTCTCAAACCTGGGTCCTCCGCAGCCCAGTCCGATGCTCCATCCACTGCGCCACTGCCTGGTCAGGCCATAGTAGGGAATTTTAACATCTCAGTGACATCAATGGATAGATCATTCAGACAGATAATCAAAAAGGAAATGGCAGCTTCAAATAATATACTAAATCAACTGGATTTAATTGATATCTTCAGAGCATTTCACCTCAAAGCAGTAGAATATACATTCTTTTCAAGTGCCCAGCAAATATTTTTTTGATAGAACACATGTTAATACACAAAACAAATCTCAATAAATTTAGAAAGAATGAATACATATTGAACACCTTCTGTGACCATAATAGTATGAAATTAAAAATCAATCACAGGAAAAAAAACTGAAAAACAAAGACATGGTGGCTAAATAACATGATATTAAACAGTGAGTGGTTTAAAATGAGTTCAAAGAACAAATCAAAAGATAGCTTGAAACAAATAAAAATTAAAATACAACAGCACCAAATCTATGAAAAATAGTAAATGCAGTCTTTAGAGGGAAATTCATTGCATTTAAGGCCTATCTCAAGAAACAATAAAAATATGAAATAAACAATCTTATTTTATGCTTAAATTAACTTGAAAAAAGAAAAAACAGTACCCAAAGTAAGTAGAAAGAAGGAAAAATAAAGGTCAAAGCAAAAATAAAAGAATATCATATATATTTATGATCAATAAAAAAGCAAGAGCTGGTTTTTTCATGAGATATACAAAATTGACAAATCTTTAATCAGACTTATCAAGAAAAAAAACAGAGAGGAACCAAACAAACTCAGAAATAAAAAGAGGAGAAATAACAACTGACACTGTAGAAATACAAAGGATTATAAGAAAATATTATGGGCCAACAAACTGGACAATCTGGACAAAATGGATACGTTCCTAAAAACATATAATCTTCTAAAACTGAATTAGAAAAAAATAGATTATCTGAATAAACAGATTACAACTGATGAAATTGAAGCAGTAATTAAAAAAAATCTGTACAAATAAAAGTCCAGAACTGGATGGCTTCACACGTGAATTCTACCAAAGAACCAAAGATGAACTAACACCAATTTTTCTCAAACTATTTCAAAAACTTCAAGAGGAGTGAAGTCTCCCAAGCTTACTGTAAGAGGCTAACATTATATTAGCCATTATATATATCCAGATAAAGTCACTAGAAAAAAAGAAAATTATAAGCTTATAACCCAGTTAAAAATAGATGATAAAATTCTCAACAAGAGGATATGGGGGCAGAAATAATGGTGGAGAAATATTGGGGATGTGTGAACACACAATATAGTAATCAGAGGTGTGTTGCAGAATTCGACCCTTTAAATCTGTATAATTATGTTAACTACTCACCTCTTTTGCTGTTCTACTATTGAGACTATCTTTTTTATTTAACTAATTAACTTCTATTTGAGTTGTCGTAAATAATACATCACATAAAATTGACCATCTTAACCATTTTGAAGTGTACAGTGTTGATTTAAGTATATTTGCATGAAAAATACAAAACATGGTATTATTTTGTCTTGAAAAGGAAGGAAACCCTGTCACATGTTACTGTCACATAGATAAATATTAAGGATATTATACTTAATTAACTTTTAATGATCCAACCTTTTTCTTATTTTCAGTATTTTATTTTTAGTAGTATAGTAGAAGAAAAAAGAAAATAGGATTTTATTAAGCAAAGTGCTATAACCAATTATTTAATATGATATCTATTTATTGTTATGGGGAACATTGAATGTGATGATTGAAATACTCTTTGTCTGAAGTTTCAAAATTAGAAGTTATGCCATCAACAGTAGATTTTCAATGTCGATCACAAAAACTTCCAGGAACAGTGGGGACAGCCCCCAACTGTCTTCTGTTACAGGCAGGCCAATTTTGATGGCCTGAGATCCAGATTGTTTACAACACTCCCAGCATCATTTATCACCTTCTAACTATCACACCAGCTAAAATTCTGCCTTCCACCAGCCTATTTTATCATCTTGAACCCAAACTATTTTTTTTTACTAGAAATTGATGAAGAGTGAACAAAGAGTTCCTCAATATTTAATTTAATTATGTGTTAGATTTATACCCATGTCTAAATTTTGCAATACTTACAGTGATGAAAATTGAAACTATATTTTTAGACCTCCTTTTCAAGTAGCTTTATTATTTTATGCAGAGGCCATTTCACAATTACTTTTCTTGAGCTACATCTTAATCAGACCTTACTGCACCTCATCTTTGCTTAGGTAATAGGCTCTGACAGGCAAATAACTCAGGATACTATTTTTCTAGGCTAATGATATTGGTATGTATAGGTCATTGTGGTTTACAAGTCCAAATGAATGTCAGTTTCCTAATAAATAAGAATTCTGGTAAATAACCTAAGAATATGCTCTCTCAAATACTGTTTTTTATACCTTGCCAGCTTAAGAAAAAAGATAGTGCTATTTTTATGGATTCATTAAACTAGCAGGGGTCGCTCTATTCTTTATATCTTTTCATTGTAATCAAGTCTCTATATAAATTACTCTTAAAAAACTAAAATTCTCGATACAACATTATTTATTCAGACATGAAATTGGAATGTTACCTGAGCTACAGTCTAATAGTCATCCTGGAAAGCAGAGTTAAACAATTCTCAGAGCAGAATAGAAAATGTTTTACTTTCTGAAGTGGTAGAAACTGGAGGTAGGGAATGGGTCATAAAAGAAGGCAGAAGAAAACCGGAATAATTTTTGAGTATTAACATTAATTTGCTGTGTATTATGATTGAAGAAATAATAACTTCAACGATCAAGTAATATGTCCAAAATTTGAGAAAAATCTAGCGATTATATTAATTTGTAATGAGGAAGAAATAAAAAACTGGAAGACAAATGTGACAAGTCAAACCACTGTATAAAGATACGTGGGGTAGGGTAGAATTAAAGTAGGTGCTCACTCTCATCTCAATGATTTGATAGATATATTTTATTTATATAAATTTATTTTTGCCTTTATAAATTTATTTGAATTAGTTTAACATAGTATTAATTTGTCATAGAAATGACTGCTATTCTTCTCACATATCATCAGAGAATAGGTGATCAGGCAAAATTATTGATGAAGATAAAGTCATAATGTGCTTGTTTTAATTTTTAAATATATATATATAATAGGCTTTTTACTCTAATATAGCAGAGATTATTTGCAGTGAAATAGATAAGTCAAGACATATATATCTAAATGTACAAACCTCGGGAAACTAAGGCCTTATTTTAACAGTATAAATTTGGCTGGAAAAGAAAAGGCTTTAAAAATATACTTGTTAAGAAAGTGTATTAGGTTCATATTGAGGCATCAAGAAATCTCAAAAATTTTAGAAGAGAATTTTATATTACAAATGACACCAGAATAACGTAAACTGGATTAAACTGAAAGTAAAGTATCCTGCTTTGATCAGCTAAAGTGTCAAGAGAGCTAGCTTCACTTAACCTCTTTTCAAGAGCATATAGACAATGCCTTCCTTGGTAGATTTGTCCTCAAAGCCCGTGTTACCCAGCTAAGGGCTCTCCCATGGGTTAGCTCAGTGACTACAACAGCTTCATACTCCACATTTAGATGTCATCACTTACCTGGAGGAAGGATCTGGGACTCTCTAACTACACCTGTGGCATAGACACATTTCCTACAGACTCCAATTATAAACCTTCTTTTTCTCTGTCTTAAGTTTAAATTTAATTAGTTTCAAAACTAATTTTAGCATTTTAGGAGCAGATTAATGGCATCACAGTTTAAAATTTTCAGTTTGCCCTGGCTGGCTGATTCAGATGTAGAGAATTGGCCTGGTGTGTGGACAATACAGGAGAAGGAGAAGGGACCATCTGCTCCTCCAACACTCCTCCTCCTCCTCCTCCTCCTCCTCCTCCTCCTCCTCCTCCTCCTTCTTCTTCTTCTTCTTCTTCTTCTTCTTCTTCTCTCTCTCTCTCTCTCTCTCTCTCTCTCTCTCTCTCTCTCTCCCTTCTCCACTCGCAGCCATGGCTTGAATATTTCTAGCAATTGACCCTAGATGCTGAGGATGGCTCCATCACTTCACCTCAGGTGCTGAAATGGCTCTATTGCCGAACAATGGCCCAGCAGCCCCAGATGGGCACAGCAACACCCCTTAGTGGGCTTTCTGGGTGGATCCCCGTCAAGGCACATCCACAGAAGTCTATCTCTCTATCTCCCCGCCTATCACTTAATTAAAAGAAAAGAATAATTTTAATTTTAATTCTATCACAATAGTTACACCAATTTTAATATCAACACAATAACATTGAATGCCATTATTAACATTATTTCCTAAGTTTTGATTTCTAATATTTATTGATTTATTTCTATGTGATACTTTTTTTCAGAGAACCTTACATGTGCTAACATAGTCAAAGTTTTTAATAGTTTACAACATATATATTAATAGTATTTTACTTGCAAGGAAATGGAAGCAAAGCAAATTTAAATCACCTTATTCAAATTTACAGACATAACATATGGGAAGCCTAGAATTTAATTTTAGATATACGGCTGCAGATTCACAATTCTTAACCACCCATAGTATTACTTCTTTCTAAAGATTACCAAAATATTTCAGGTTGCCTAGAAAGTAAGGGTGTAAGGGAATTATTTTTGTTTAACAGATGCGCTGGAAGTTAAGGAAAAGAAAAAGTCTATGTGAAGGTATTAATACACTGTCTTCTTTAGCTCAAAGAAAAATGGAGCGCCTTCTTGCTGAATTACATAACCTACCCAGCTAAGAAGAATTTATGCTCCACAATTTACACTCTTTTAAACAAATTTTCCTCGGAGGCTGAAGCTGTTAGAGGAAAGAGCTTCCTAGAAGGAACATGAGCAATGACTCCCTCAGCCCCGCAGCCCCCCGACTGAGTGAGTTTAAAGGCACATGTGCAGATGCGGGCTCATCTCAGGAGCAACTTATTGCATCCACTGTTCCATGATACAAAGCTTTTGTTTAGTTAGCAATAAAAAGTAATTTTAAGACTCCCATCATAGCAAGTTAAACTGTTAAATAAATGTTAGCTTTATCATTTAGAAGGGTTCAGTGGCTGTAAGTTTCTTTTCCTTGATACAGGGATACAACCTACATCGTGTAAGATGAAGGGTCTCGCTCTCTTAATCACAAGTTGCAGTTAAGGTCATATCATGTCACAGCTGCACATTGTGATTGTTCAGTGCTGTCCTCCACTGCTGCACTAACTAATATCATTCATCCTAGATGACTTCCTTGAAAATCGCTTCTAAAAATGTGTGCCAAGAATGCTTATGAAGTGAGCAATTTACTATCCTTTAGCCGCTAAGATATTAAAAACTGTCACTTCAGGAAATTGGACATTGTACCCTGTAAAGCATGCTATTCTGATGCTCGGCTTCAACAATTACTACCCATCATCCACCAACTTGTGAAAGTTGTGTTTAGTTGTTAAATCTAATACTATAATGACAGTCAGATGTCAGGAATAGAGAAACACTGAAACCTCATACAGTGTTTTGGATCTGAGCAAATTGAGGGTGTTCATATTTGTGCTGATATTGGCCTTTTACGTTTTCATTACCTAGCTACCAAAAAAGACAGGGTTTTTCAGGATACCTGCAGGTTTGCTCTACACTTTTAATCATGATCACTTCACTGATGTTAGTACTGTAGACCCTATATTGACAGCACTTACAGATAAAGTCAAGTATTGAGGACTAAGATTTTTTTATTTCTTTACCAACAATAGTTATTGTTGTTTATTAACTTTCTAGGACATAAACTCCTTTAGTCTAAGGTGGACCAAATCTGTTTACTTTTGATCAATTTAAATAGCAAATGTATACTTAACACAAGTAAAGTATGCATATCAGTAGCAACAATTAAAAGGTGAGATAACAACTCAAATGCATGCTCTACTTTCAAGGCTCAACTCATTGTCCCATTCCAGCATGAAGCTATTTCTGACTCTTTCATCTTACAGTGACTTCTGCCTCTTTCAGAATCGCAGCATTTACCCTCGTTATCTGACAAGCAATCAAGTCCAGCCACTTCACATCTTTTGAAGTATGGTATTGCCATTTAACACATGTGCTAATATTTCATGTTCTAAATCCTACAATAATGAGCAGAACAAATTTGTAGTTTAAAATTCTGACACCGAATGAGTTACTTAGTCTTTCTAACTCAGAGATTTATCCTCTTTTTAAAACAAGCTATAATTTACCTTCAATAAAATGCATAGATACTGTGTTCAGTTCAATGAGTTTTAGACATTTTATACACTCTGAAACCATCACTCAAATTTTTCCATCACCCAAGGCTGTTGCTACCTTATTCCCCTTTCCTGCCAATCCCTACCACCATCCTATTATCTGGGGCAACCATTCTCTGATTTCTATTATGGTAGGTTGATTTTGCCTAGCTTTGACTTTTAACTGGATTCACTTAGAGTGTATTCTTTTAGGTTTGTTTTATTTATTATAATATCTTTGAGATTCATCCATGTAGCTGTACGTAGCTCTAATCCATTTGCTGTCCCATTATTTTGAATAAAACACAATTTGTTTTCATTTCCTGGTTGTTGACATTTGAGTTATTTTAAAATGTTGGCTTTTATGAATCTCTTTTTAAATTATCTTGATTAAAGTTAGTATATCCAATAGGTCTTGACTAAATATTCTATGTTTGCATTTAGAAGTACAAAAAAAATTATGTTGTCTTTGTAAGTTAACTAAGAAGCTTACTGTGCTAGTTTTTTTGGTAGGTATTTTAAACATTTCTAGATAGACAATCATTCAATCTGTGACTAGACTTTTAAGCTTTTATTTTTTGAATCTGTGTAATTAATATAGATTCTTGCTTTATTGTATTGTTTAGTATCTTTAGTGAGATTTTGATAAATTTAGTCAGAGAAAATGTGCTCACTTTATGGTAATATCTCACCATAAATGGTATGATATTAGCTGTAGGATAATGTACTTTTTGTAAATACTTTTTGTCTAAGGAAATTTTCTTATATTTCTAGTTGGTTTAGTTTTTATCATGGAAGTGTGATAAAGTCCACATGATTATAATTCATTCTCTCTCTCTATTTCTCTGTCTCTTAATATCATATTAATCTGTCTTAATTCTGCAGTGTCAGGGTTAAGTTGGACTTCAGACCTCCTTCTGAAACTGTTACATTTTAGAACTTGTTGAATTTAGAAGTTGATGAACAGATTAAAGAGTTGTTAGTTGGAGTTTTGTAGTATCTAACGGTCATCCTACCTAATTAAACTTTTTCATTTAGAAGTTAGATATACATTGTGATCAAAACATATGTAATCTTACCTTCTAAGAAATTAGAATCAATTACTTCTCTTTTATTTATTATTTATTCATGCATTTGTCCATAAAAATGAGTCTTTATAAACGTGAAAGATGGGTGCAGAGATACATACAGTCTATAGAACCTGTTTTCTTCTTTTATCTGATTAGAGAGGACATAAAATATATACTATATCTATAAAACTGTTTATAGTGAGATATTTGTTATATACTATATGACTATCTGGACAATATTTACTGTATGACAATGCAAGGCTGAAGTGATACATGTAGAAAATATTACATAAGGTCAAAGCAGAGATGACTTCTTCCATTTGGAAGAATTTACCAGAATAACTTATTCCCCAAAATTGATAGATAATTAAAAATATATATATTAAAATATAATTATATTATTTTATTTGACATGTATACAACATTTCCAAATATAGAAAATTATTTGTCATTATTTAAGGTTGTGAAAATTAGAAACATTTTTAGGGTAACATTGTATAAGAATATACTCATAAGCATGAATCTGGGCATATGATGTCTATTATAGAATCCAAAGAGCTTCTAGGTCTTCAAGAAGATGAAGGGCTATGGTTAGGCATATTCAAACACTAGGGCAAGGACATCTATTTGAAGACAATTTCCATAGGTCTTTTGTATTTCTGCAAATCTTGTTAGCAGGGTCTAGATGGTCTCTCTTCTGGCGTATCTTTTCAAGGATGTTTGTAGTGCCTATATCTGGAGCAAACACTAATATGTTTACTGTCCAGTATAATAAAATCTTTGTCTACGGCATATGCCAGCAAGCTTACAGTCCATTATAAAAGACTTGTGTTTCCTAAGCTTGAGGTTATTTAGAGCAGTGACACAAACCTACTATGTGTACAGCATTCAGCTGGGGTATTTTTTTTTTTTTTACTTTGGGCCCCAGGACTTGGGGTTGAAGGGAATAAACATAGGTGTAGTTTGTTGCATAATAGGTTTTTTGTCTCTGATCCAGGACTTCAATGTTTCTGCTAGCATTCACAAACTATAGCACATTACTTTGTGAGCTGGCAAACAGAATAACAACTCAGACATTTCAAAAGGTCTAGATCATGGCAAGAAGTGGAAAAAAAATGAGTAAGTAGTGGGAGTGCAAAAATATTGAATTGACTTAAATAAGAGAGACTGTACTTCCATTGGAGCAGTGTGGTTATGTAAGTTGCCTAAGCTTCCAAAATGCTGAGTAGTGGAATAATGTGGTAGAATTGAATTTAAACACTACTTCCAGTTCTCATCATGTGAGAGCTCTAAATGAGCTGAATACAAGGTATGACTGTTACAGAAAGGATTCTTTGCACATTCTTCAAAACCTCGTGTTGATGTTTGGTGAAGCAATTAAGAGCTTGTCTGTACCATTTTCTTGTCTTCTCCTAAGAATGAATATATCTCTTGTGTTAGTTTAAGGAGGAAAGTGGGCTTTTGATCTGGTCATATTAAATTACTGATACCATTCTGACTGTGCCTAAACAAAATGCTGCTTTAGCATTAAGTCAAATTTCCTTTACTATGGCATATAAATTATCTAAAATTTAGAAATATGGGTTTTAACCAAAGAACCGGCATCATAGCCGAAGTTCTGCAGATGACTTCCCACTGAAAATACTCTGAGAAGATGGCTGATGGGTTTGATAGCTAAATATCTGTAGAAGTGGAAGGTAGACAACTGAGCAAAAGAGAGGAAGTGATGAAATGGCTTATGCCATCTTAAATTTGATAGCAACATCTTCAACCAAATTGCAGGTGATATGACAAGAGATACAATCCTTGCTCCATAGTAGTAACTGGTGTAATTGCGGAGAGCTCACATCTGTGCCAAAAGAAAATGGATTTAAATTTTTATTAAGGAAAACCAAGGTGACAAGAAAGGACTGTCTTGGACACTGAGAAACACAAGGGTGATCTGCAATTTAAATAAACTTTACTATGAAGTGTTCAAGAGTTGGAATTTAAGATTTCTTTACCCCTTGTTTCACACTGATTTATACTTTATTATTATTTTTTTGTTGAAGTGATCTTATCAAGGTAAGAATAACCGGAATCTATCTAAAAATCAAAAGATACACAAAGAACTAGGACAGGAAACCAATTAACACCCTTTTAAGAGAGATGAAGTAACCTCAGAGAGCAGGTCAGCTTGAAAGAGCCAGAAAAGATTTGAAATTTAAGTCTTATCTTTGGGGTACACAAGGCTCCTTAGTAACAGCATTCTACATTTTGATGTTGATGTGAAAAGAATGGTGAAGTGCATCTTCTTGGGGAATTTTTTCTAAGTGTTAGAAAAGGATGGAAGTCTACATTTGGGAATATGAGGTATAGAAAACAGTAGTTCCTGCCCCCTCTCAGATCCCTGGTGAATAGTGGAACCACACACAACTGCTCTTATTCAGCGATTTTATGGAAAACATCTTTTGCCTCTGATAACCTAAGTGATGTTACACTTCTAGTTGTGCACTTATGATGACCCTGAAATTTACAGTGAAATTTGCAGCATAGTCAGGAATAATGGTTACATATGTTATATGGCCAGCCTCAGGGAAACAACTGTAACCATTTTGAGTTTCAATTTCACTACCTCACCTATAGCCTGGGGAATATTGTTTAACAGTGCTTCTCATTTATGTTTTGGTGTGTAACATAAAAGCTAGGAGGAAAAGAGAGGTGGTATGGTTTGTGGCAGCTGATATGTATCGGAGTTTAGACAGCATTCACTTCACTGATTCCCAGCAATCAGGTAGAGGCAGGAAGGAAAAACAAAATGAAGCTCCTGGTTAAGGAGTTAATGCCCCTCCCTCCAACGGGAAGGGACTTCATTGTGTGTTAGAACTGTAGTACATAGTGGAGTTAAAGAACAAGGTTGGAGATCCACATTGGTTGCACCACCAGGAATGTGGCACAGTAACAACAGCAAAGACTGGAATTCCCAAGTGTGGTGCAATAAACAACATAGAGAGAGGTCTTCCTTCTGAATTCGTGGGATCCTAGGAGGGCATGTATTAGACATTTGTTAAATTTTAAACTTTTTATTATGTGTAATAAGAGAACATTTTGTGGAGCAATAAATGTGGCACATTACAACCACCTTCTACCAAGAATATCTGCCTAATAGCATCAGAATATCTACTCATATATTTTTCATATGGTTTGAAATTTAGATCAAAACTCAAAATAACTGTATTTTTTAAAATTTATCTGAATCATTGATTCTCAACAGGGAAGATGGCTATACCATACAGAGTTTTGGAAATTTGTAGAGACTAAGATTGCTTATCACAATGACTAAGGAATTGGTGTCAGGTACTAAAGGCTTTTAATGGTCAAGGTTAGGTGTGTTAGACATTCTGAAATATCTGGGATAATACTTCATAATGAGAATTGCTTTGAATTTCACAAATTTTAAAATTTACTCCTCCAGCTGTTCAATTATATGAAGAGCCTATGTAAATCTCATTTGTCATACATATTTTGTAGTTAAACAAAGTATATATATTATTTGACTCATTCACACCAGATTTATTGATTTAAAAGGGACCAGACAAAGAGAGAGAGAGAGAGAGAGAGAGAGAGAGAGAGAGAGAGAAAGAGTCAGGAACAATGACCTATTCCTGTATGTGTCCTGACCGGGGGTCGAACTGTCAACTTTTGTGAATGGACTGACCCTCTTGACAACCGAGTTATCTGGCCAGGGCAAACAAAGTATATATTTAAGACTTTTTAATATGTAAAATAATTTTCAGGTTGGGATATATGATATATTTTGGAAAGAAACATATTTTTGTTATTTTTAGTAATACTAAGAATTAGTGTTTATTTTTAAAAATGTTAAGTTTGATATCAACAATAATCATGCCTGTGCCACTATGCATTTGTAACTGAGCTGAGGTTCATGATGACTGCAATTGTGTTGTGTGTGAGTGTGGATTTCAGTGAACACGTGTGTGGATTTGAGTAGGCATTATTTATTAGGATTCTAGTCGCAGTCACACATAGCATTTATAACTAAAACAACTTTATTATAAATTACATTATCCTTCTTTCCCTTTACATTAAAGTTAATATATTATGTTTTTAAATTATGTGTGTAATAAATGAAGTGCTACAAAATATTTGCTATTAAAAAGAAATCTTTTGGCCTGACCAGGAGGTGGCGCAGTGGATATAGAGTCAGACTGGGATGCAGAGGACCAAGGTTCGAGATCCCGAGGTCGCCAGCTTGAGCATGGGCTCATCTAGTTTGAGCAAGGCTCACCAGCTTGGACCCAAGGTCGCTGGCTCGAGCAAGGGGTCACTCGGTCTGCTGTACACAGCCCCAGAGTCAAGGCACATATGAGAAAGCGATCAATGAACAACTGAGGTGTCTCAACGAAAAACTGATGATGGATGTTTCTCATCTCTCTGTTTCTGTCTGTCTGTCGCTGTCTATGTCTATCCCTCTCTCTAACTCTCTCTCTGTCGCTGTGTAAAAAAAAAAAAAAAAAAAAAAAGCTTTTGTTCTGAGATACTTGAGAACTGTTTTTCTAAACTTCTGTAAGTGTTGAGCTGAGCAATCTACCATCCTCAATGCTCTCCCCAGTCACTGTGCTTCCCACACGAAATAAAGTTTGTTGCTACGAGTGAAGCCTGTGCATTGGAGCCCCCTCTGGAAGTGGTGTCAAGGACACTTAGTGGGATGTTATGTTAACTCGGTCCATGCTGGTGACAAGCAGGATGAGTCTGTTTTTCTCAAGCATAAATATTAGTATTTAGCTAAACTCTTTTTCTAGATTCTTTTCTTTGAACTCTCCAATTATGTCTCTAGCTTTCTATAATTCATATTGAAAACCAGCTGAATTCATTTGTCTTTCATTGACGGTTCACATTTAATTAGAAAATGATAAAAATTCCCTTTCTATTTATCCTAATATGTTTTGACAATTAATTAGAAATTGATAAAATTGATATCAAGGCTCATATAAAATTAGAAATTATATGAAGCAGAGTCTAGAAAAGATATAGTGGTCTCTGACCATCATAATATTACATGAATTATTTCTTTCAGTGTTTCTGTAAGATGTTGTTTTTATTCCTGACTGACTCAGTAATATATTACCTCATGTGATAGGTTCCTCCTGTAGGACCATAGTGATGTTGGTCCCTTAGTTTAACTTTTAATAGAGAGTCATATAAAAATGCTTTTAGACACATACGCCAAAGACAGACCCGATCTAATAACTTCCTTTTCATCTTTCTTCTTCTCTTTCTTTGTTTCTCCTTGTCCCTCCTTATTGGAGAATTTGAAAGTTGGCTTATTTAAAGCAGTTCTGTTGATGCAACAGTGGTTTTGAAACACTGTATTAGGAGACCGTTTTGAAGGAGCCACTCAAGAAATTGTTAGCAGCTTATATTAAAAAGAAAATAGCACAGAAGGAACACTTTCAGGGCTGAGCTCTGACATTTACAACAGAGAATAAAAGGGGGAGAAGTCTTTCTTCATTAGCAGCATGACCAAAGCACTTAGGGACCTCACTCATTTCACTCCCGCACATCCATTATTTCATCTATTGTCCTAATTTAATTTTCCATGATTTTCCTGACAGTGAAGGTTGGCAACTCTTAAGTACAGTACAAAAGGTTTGCAGCCGTCGTGTTAATAATTGCACAAGCTGTTGAAGCATTTTGCTGAAGGGTGTATTGTCAAAAATATCAAATTTAGACAAAAGCAGAAGCTACAGATGGGAATAGAAGTGGAATTCTTGAGTGCTTTTGTTTTTTATCCACAGAAAGGAGCCACCTCGTGAGGCCTTAATGTTAATAAAGCACTTGGAACCTTTTGAGGGCTCTAAACAGGAACAAGATCTTTGGAGTGCTGCCACCAAATTGTTGCAGTTGTTTGTCTCTGCTGTCACTTACCAGGGTCACTCTGACGATATCAAACTATGATTTCTACATTCTACATTCTTTTACCCAAATCAATTAGTTTTCTAAAATATATATTGGCTAGGTGTAGAATACCCAACTTAAAAAATATAGCTGCCTAATTGTAGGGAAAAAAAGTAAACTTTAGTCTTTCATGCTTCTACCTTTTCTTCAAGGATATATACAGTGTGTTCGTAAAGTCATGGTGCACTTTTGACTGGTCACAGGAAAGCAACAAAAGACGATAGAAATGTGAAATCTGCACCAAATAGAAGGAAAACCCTCCCAGTTTCTGTAGGACGATGTGGCAGCATGTGTGCATGCGCAGATGATGACGTAACACTGTGTATACAGCAGAGCAGCCCACGGCCATGCCAGTTGAGATGAGGACAGTACAGAGGAAAGTTCAGTGTGTTCTGTGGCTCACGAAATTCGAATCCATGACCAAAGTGCAACATGAATATCGAAACATTTATAACGAAGCGCCACCACATAGGAATAACATTACTTGGTGGGATAAGCAGTTGAAGGAAACCGGCAGTTTGGTGGAGAAACCCCGTTCTGATAGGCCATCAGTCAGTGACAAGTCTGTAGAGGCTATACAGGATAGCTACCTAAGGAGCCCTAAAATATCTGTGCGCAGGCCCTGGCCGGTTGGCTCAGTGGTAGAGTGTCAGCCTGGCATGCAGGAGTCCCAGGTTTGATTCCCGGCCAGGGCACACAGGAGAAGCACCCATTTGCTTTTCCACCTCTTCCCCTCTCCTTCCTCTCTGTCTCTCTCTTCCCCTCCCGCAGCCAAGGCTTCATTGGAGCAAAGTTGGCTCGGGCGCTGAGGATGGCTCTATGGCCTCTGCCTCAGGTGCTAGAATGACTCTGGTCGCAACAGAGCAACGCCCTAGATGGGCAGAGCATCGCCCCCTGGTGGGCGTGCCGGTGGATCCCGGTCTGGTGCATGCAGGAGTCTGTCTGACTGCCTCCCTGTTTCCAACTTCAGAAAAATACAAAAAATACACGCACAAAAAATCTGTACGTAAGCCCACATTGAACTGCACTGAATAGGTATGAAACTGGGAGAGTTTTTCTATTATTTGGTGAGATTTCACATTTCTATCGTCTGTTGTTGCTTTCCTGTGACCGGTCAAAAGTGTACCATGACTTTACGGACACACTGTATTACAGCTATTTTGTTCTTTGTTTGTTACAGAGACCAAATTTCCCACAGTGTGAAATTGTTTCATACCTCCCATACCCACACATTTCTGCTGTTCTGTACCTATGAGCCAGGTGCTCTGTCTGAGCCAAAGAGGAGGCCTTGGGTTATTGTAAGGGGGCTTCCAATATCTGTGTCCATCAAATATGAATCACAGACTAAAAGAATTAGTTACCTTTCATTTAGTACCAATTTTCATCAACAATGAGAAGATGCTTTTGTGAAAAATAACATAGAAATACATAAAAATGAGATGCTTAGTGTACCATAGTGTTATAGAGATATTAGAGATATAAAACAGACACACTTTCACTCTCATCCTCCTACCTTCCACCAACTGAGGGGGGGGGGAGAATGTCATTGTAAAGAGTTAGCTAGAAGTATAAGCAGAGACTTGCTCATCTTTGATTTATTTTTCTTCTTTTCGAAGTGAGAAGAGGGGAGATAGAAAGACAGACTACTGCTTGCACCCTGACTGGGATCCAGTTGGCAACCCCTACCTATAGTCCATGCTCTGTTGATCTGGGGCCATAATTGCAACCAAGCTATTTTTATTGCCTGAGGTGAGGGCTGAATGAAGCCATCTCAGGTCCTGGGGCAGATGCACTTAAACCAATTGAACCATGGCTCCTGGAGGGAAGAGAGAGAGAAAGAGAGAGAGAGAGAGAGAGAGAGAGAGAGATATAGGAGGAGAGGGGAGGAGAAGCAGATGATCACTTCTCCTGTATGCCCTCACCAGGAATCAAACCCAGGACATACATATGATGAGTCAACACCCTACCAGAGAGCCAACTAGCCAGGACACCAGCTTTGAATTTAATTAGATTTTATAGCAAAGCTTACTATAAGTCATTATTTGAAAACTATGAATATAAGGACTGGTTTTTCCCCAAAGGAAGGAGTGTGGAATTCTCAGAGTTGTCAAATAAGAGGATTGGAGGAAAGAATATGAGCTAATTCCTTCAGAAAGGTTGTAATGGCAGCTGAACAGGGAACCTGAAGTAGAGATTTTTCTCCCTTTTACTCTTTGGTGCTCATGAATTAGCTGCATTAACACAGAAGTGACAAGACATGTTTAGAAAAAAGGAAGATCTGGGACAAGGGTCCTATTTCTACATAGGCTGCACATGACATTGAACAAGCACTCAAATTCTTGTGTCACATTTAAGCAGCGAGGATTGAGTGGGTGTTTCTGCTTAAATAGAGAAATTCATGTAAAATCTTAATACTTTTATATTAAACTTAATTTTAGTAAAGGAACAAATTAAGTCATGTTTATGTTGTTGGCAATGACATTCATTATTTGTTTGAAGTAATATACCAGTCCATTCCAGACACTCAGATTTTAGTTCCGTAGTGTACATTAATCTTCACCCATTTCAGTAAGTCAGGAAAAAGGACTTTCTAAAGACTAGCAGGTAAACGTTCTGCCAAATTGCGAGACATAACTTTAAAACATTTTGCATTATGTATTATAATTATCACAGCATTTGTACATCCCTCATAAGACTTCTAAAATCACAGTTTGATACATAATGTTGTCCTGGTATAATATCTCTTTGAAATGGCTGAAGAAGATAATAAGAGAATAAGGTAGAAACAGAGTGATTAAGTAAACTATCCAAGGTCATCCAGATAATTAATTGTAAAGAATAGAATAGAAGCAGAAATCTTTGGACTAATGTAACACACATGTAATTGGCTAGAAAGCAGTTAAACAGGAAAAACACAATGAGAAAGCAGAGGGCTTTTAACTCCAGTTTATGCAGCTGTAGCATTAAATAGTGAATCTCAAGAGTGTGCTAACAGGACAAAAGCAGACTGCAAGATCTTATTTGCCTGCTTAAAACAGGCTAGTGTGTCACCCCTTTTCCTGCAGCAGTGGCATGCCTTCTCAGGAGATGCAATCTTCTGTTTAAGGAATTTTATGAAAAGCATTAGCAGACAATACACATTCAAAGAAGAACACCTCACCTCACCTCCAGCATGTCCTGGACAGAAAATAGAACAATGAATGGAAAGAAAGAGAAACATCGTCTCTGCAATCTATGGGATAAAATTAAGACCCTCTCTATGGGCCCTGGCCGGTTGGCTCAGCGGTAGAGCGTCAGCCAGGCGTGCGTGCGGGGGACCCCGGTTCGATTCCTGGCCGGGGCACATAGGAGAAGCGCCCATTTGCTTCTCCACCCCCCCTCCTTCCTCTCTATCTCTCTCTTCCCCTCCCACAGCCAAGGCTCCATTGGAGCAAAGATGGCCCGGGCGCTGGGGATGGCTCCTTGGCCTCTGTCCCAGGCGCTAGAGTGGCTCTGGTCGTGGCAGAGCGACTTCCCGGAGGGGCAGAGCATCGCCCCCTGGTGGGCAGAGCGTCGCCCCTGGTGGGCGTGCCGGGTGGATCCCAGTCAGGCGCATGCGGGAGTCTGTCTGACTGTCTCTCCCAGTTTCCAGCTTCAGAAAAATACAAAAAAAAAAAAAAAAAAAAAAAAGAACCTCTCTATGGACCAATGCCAAGACCACTCCATAGCGCAAGTGGTGTGGGAGTTCAGGCCAGCAGGCCTGTCAGTTCAAGGAGTCTGACCTCGGCAAGACTGCAGCCCCCTCGGAGAGCCTGTGCTTGGTGCCTGGAGTCCCCAAACCTCCACCCCTTTGACCCTCAGGAGTTGTGAAACCCTCTTTCCCAGAGGGTAGACTTTTGAGGCCCAAGGGATGACCCCGAAGAGTCTATGTTTTTATTGGGAAAGGGGACTGGCTAGGGCTTATCTGTCCACATGTGGATGACTAAGGCTTTTCACCTCATAGGAGGGAGTCAAAGGCACGGATAAGGTCCCCTTGAGTTTTGTCAGTTTCCATCACAGACTCCAAATACTACTAAAGTTTCCATCTTTGACCTAGTCTTCCAGGTCATTGCGAAGGTATATTTTTAAGGTAGAATATTTGATATATTGTATTTACTAGCTTTGTACCTTGATATGAAATGTTAATATTTGGATGTAAGGCACCCAGCCATCCTTTTGTACTCTTGACCAGACTCCACAAGTAGCAAGTGTAATTCTTCACAGTTGTAGTTGTTGAACATCTACTTAGAATTTCATATCAATTATTCTACTTTAATATCTTGAGTCTCAATGCCACCATTTGATTTCACTTTAATATCCTTAATTCCCAATGCCACCATTTACTACAGGGCACTGACTTCCTCCCATTTTCCCAAGGCACCTTTGATTTCCATATCTTCACCTTTTCCTTCTTCCAAGCTAGGCTTCTGCCTTGCTGACTAAAGGCATTTGATTAGAATTCATTAACATAACATCTGATAACAGCATTCTGTAACTAAAATTAACATAAACAGTCCCCCCCCCCTCCATTAAAGGACTACATTCAAAGTCTGAAATGTGGGACAGAAAGGCAGACATACTTGAACGTCTCATATTTACTTCCTCTCTCTGGTTTCTCAGCTTCCATGCTTTTGCAGGGATTACTCCTTCTGCCTGGAAACTCTTCTGTTTCCTCAGATTGAATAACTTCTATTCATCCCTCAAGATTCAGCTCATGTCTCCTACTCTCTGGGAAGCTTTCGCTATGCCTCACAGACTGAGTTAGGGGCCGGTTCTTTGTGCTCCCACCTGTTCATCCGTCCATTAGCTCTCATCTGTTATAGATTTTCTTGTCCATCAACTCTAGACACTAAGAAATTTGAACCTGACCTGTGGTGGCACAGTGGATAAATCGTCAACCTGGAATGCTGAGGTTGCCAGTTCAACACCCCATGCTGCCTGGTCAAGGCACATATGGGAGGTTATGCTTCTGTCTTCTCCCCGCCTCCTTCTCTCTCTTTCTCTTTCTCCTGTCTAAAATAAATCAATAAAATATATATTAATTTTTTTTTAAATTAGTGGTTGTGTTATTGTACTTTTTTTTTTTACAAACCTATGTCTTTTTTTCTTAAGATTTTATTTTTTTTTTCTTTTTTTTTTTTATTAATGGTAATGGGATGACATTAATAAATCAGGGTACATATATTCAAAGAAAACATGTCTAGGTTATTTTGTCATCAAATTATGTTGCAAACCCCTCGCCCAGAGTCAGATTGTCCTCCGTCACCCTCTATCTAGTTCTCTGTGCCCTTCCCCCTCCCCCTAACTCTCTCCCTCCCTCCCTCCCATGTCCTCCCTCCCCCCCACCCTTGGTAACCACCACACTCTTCTCCATGTCTCTTAGTCTCATTTTTATTTTCCACCAATGTATGGAATCATGTAGTTCTTGTTTTTTTCTGATTTGCTTATTTCACTCCTTATAATGTTATCAAGATCCCACCATTTTGCTGTAAATGATCTGATGTCATCATTTCTTATGGCTGAGTAGTATTCCATAGTGTATATGTGCCACATCTTCTTTATCCAGTCTTCTATTGAAGGGCTTTTTGGTTGTTTCCATGTCTTGGCCACTGTGAACAGTGCTGCAATGAACATGGGGCTACATGTGTCTTCACGTATCAATGTTTCTGAGGTTTTGGGGTATATACCCAGTAGAGGGATTGCTGGGTCATAAGGTAGTTCTATTTGCAGTTTTTTGAGGAACCACCATACTTTCCTCCATAATGGTTGTACTACTTTACAGTCCCACCAACAGTGAATGAGGGTTCCTTTTTCTCCACAGCCTCTCCAACATTTGCTATTACCCGTCTTGTTGATAATAGCTAATCTAACAGGAGTGAGGTGGTATCTCATTGTAGTTTTGATTTGCATTTCTCTAATAACTAATGAAGCTGAGCATCTTTTCATATATCTGTTGGCCATTTGTATCTCTTCCTGGGAGAAGTGTCTGTTCATGTCCTCTTCCCATTTTTTTATTGGATTGTTTTTTTGTTTGTTGTTGAGTTTTATGAGTTCTTTGTAAATTTTGGATATTAGGCCCTTATCTAAGCTGTCGTTTGAAAATATCAGTTCCCATATAGCTGGCTGTCTGTTTATTTTGATATCAGTTTCTCTTGCTGAGCAAAAACTTTTAATTCTGATGTAGTCCCATTCATTTATCTTTGCCTTCACTTCTCTTGCCATTGGAGTCAAGTTCATAAAATGTTCTTTAAAACCCAGGTCCATGATTTTAGTACCTATGTCTTCTTCTATGTACTTTATTGTTTCAGGTCTTATATTTAGGTCTTTGATCCATTTTGAATTAATTTTCGTACACGGGGACAGGCTGTAGTCGAGTTTCCTTCTTTTGCATGTGGCTTTCCAGTTTTCCCAACACCATTTGTTGAAGAGGCTTTCTTTTCTCCATTGTGTGTTGTTGGCCCCTTTATCAAAGATTATTTGACCATATATATGTGGTTTTATTTCTGGGCTTTCTATTCTGTTCCATTGGTCTGAGTGTCTATTTTTTGCCAATACCATGCTGTTTTGATTATCGTGGCCCTATAATATAGTTTAAAGTCAGGTATTGTAATGCCCCCAGCTTCATTCTTTTTCCTTAGGATTGTTTTGGCTATTCGGGGTTTTTTATAGTTCCATATAAATCTGATGATTTTTTGCTCTATTTCTTTAAAAAATCTCATAGGAATTTTGATGGGAATTGCATTAAATTTGTATATTGCTTTGGGTAATATGGCCATTTTGATTATATTTATTCTTCCTATCCAAGAACAAGGAATATTTTTCCATCTCATTGTATCTTTTTCGATTTCCCTTAACAATGCTTTGTAATTTTCATTATATAGGTCCTTTACGCTCTTTGTTATGTTTATTCCTAGGTATTTTATTTTTTTTTGTTGCAATCGTGAAGGGGATTATTTTTTTGAGTTCGTTTTCTAATATTTCATTGTTGGCATATAGAAAGGCTATTGACTTCTGTATGTTAATTTTGTATCCTGCGACCTTACTGTATTGGTTTATTGTTTCTAATAATCTTTTTGTGGAGTCCTTCGGGTTTTCGATGTATAGGATCATATCATCAGCAAAAAGTGATAGCTTTACTTCTTCTTTTCCGATATGGATGCCTTTTATTTCTTTGTCTTGTCTGATTGCTCTGGCCAGAACTTCTAGCACCACGTTGAATAAGAGTGGAGAGAGTGGACAACCCTGTCTTGTTCCTGATTTAAGGTAGAAAGTCCTCAGTTTTATGCTGTTTAATAGGATGTTGGCTGATGGTTTATCATATATGGCCTCTATCATGTTGAGATATTTTCCTTCTATACCCATTTTGTTGAGAGTCTTAAACATAAAATTGTGTTGTATTTTATCAAAAGCCTTTTCTGCATCTATTGATAAGATCATGTGGTTTTTGTTCTTTGTTTTGTTGATATGGTGTATTACGTTAACCGTTTTGCGTATGTTGAACCATCCTTGAGATTCTGGGATGAATCCCACTTGATCATGATGTATTATTTTTTTAATATGTTGTTGTATTCGGTTTGCCAGTATTTTGTTTAGTATTTTAGCATCTGTATTCATTAGAGATATTGGTCTGTAGTTTTCTTTCTTTGTGCCATCCTTGCCAGGTTTTGGTATGAGGGTTATGTTGGCCTCATAAAATGTGTTTGGAAGTATTGCTTCTTCTTCAATTTTTTGGAAGACTTTGAGTAGAATAGGAACCAAGTCTTCTTTGAAGGTTTGATAGAATTCACTAGTATAACCGTCTGGGCCTGGACTTTTATTTTTGGGGAGACTTTTAATAGTTTTTTCTATTTCCTCCCTGCTGATTGGTCTGTTTAGGCTTTCTGCTTCTTCATGACTCAGTCTAGGAAGGTTGTATTGATCTAGGAATTTATCCATTTCTTCTAGATTGTTGTATTTGGTGGCATATAATTTTTCATAGTATTCTACAATAATTCTTTGTATTTCTATGATGTCTGTGGTGATCTCTCCTCTTTCATTTTGGATTTTATTTATTTGAGTCCTGTGTCTTTTTTCCTTGGTGAGTCTTGCCAAGGGTTTGTCAATTTTGTTGATCTTTTCAAAGAACCAGCTCCTTGTTTTATTGATTTTTTCTATAGTTTTTCTGTTCTCTATTTCATTTATTTCTGCTCTGATTTTTATTATCTCCTTTCTTCGGCTGGTTTTGGGTTGTCTTTGTTCTTCTTTTTCTAGTTCCTTAAGGTGTGAAGTTAAGTGGTTTACTTTGGCTCTCTCTTGTTTGTTCATATAGGCCTGAAGTGATATGAACTTTCCTCTTATTACTGCTTTTGCTGCATCCCAGAGATTCTGATATGTCGTATTGTCATTTTCATTAGTCTGTATATATCTTTTGATTTCTGCGCTTATTTCTTCTTTGACCCATTCATTTTTTAGAAATATGTTGTTTAGTTTCCACATTTTTGTGGGTTTTTCCCCCTCTTTTTTGCAGTTGAATTCTAGTTTCAAGGCTTTATGATCAGAAAATATGCTTGGTACAATTTCAATTTTTCTAAATTTGCTGATATTGTCTTTGTGGTCCAACATATGGTCAATTCTTGAGAATGTTCCATGTACACTAGAGAAAAATGTATACTCTGTCGCTTTGGGATGAAGTGTCCTGTAGATGTCTATCATATCCAGGTGTTCTAGTATTTCGTTTAAGGCCACTATATCTTTATTGATTCTCTGTTTGGATGACCGATCTAGAGCCGTCAGCGGTGTATTGAGGTCTCCAAGTATGATTGTATTTTTGTTAGTTTTTGTTTTAAGGTCAATAAGTAGCTGTCTTATATATTTTGGTGCTCCTTGGTTTGGTGCATATATATTAAGGATTGTTATGTCTTCTTGATTCAACTTCCCCTTAATCATTATGAAATGACCATTTTTGTCTCTGAGTACTTTTTCTGTCTTGTAGTCAG